>NW_027455143.1:0-44316 GCF_040206685.1 Ascaphus truei
TGGTACACACACACACTGGTACATTCACACAGACACTGGTACACATACAGACACTGGTACACATACAGACACTGGTACACACATACACAGACACTGGTACACACACACACACAGACAGTGGTACACACACACACACACACACACACACACTGGAGTACAGACAGAGGCAGCCACGAGCAGGTGGCTCTCCGCCTCCCCCTGCACCCACCCCCGCGCCCATCTCCCGCACCTAGGGGGGAGGGGGGGGATAGGAGCGCCGGGACACAAAGGTAAACTGCCGCCCCCCCTCCCCCGGCGGGCAGCCACGGGTTCCCGGGGCAGAATGGGGGAACACCGCGCAGCCACCACTGCCAGCCCCCCGCGCCAATCTACCGAACCAAGGGGACAGGGGGGGGGGGAGGGAGCACCAGGACAGGAGGCAACGGATCCAAAACCCACCTCCTATCCCCCCGGGCGGGCAGAGGGGGGGAGACACCGCGCAGAAGAGCCAGGAGCCGCGGGCAGAGACACACACCACGTGTGCTCTGCCGCAGGAAGCGGAAGCCCCGCCCCCAGGCAAGCTGGTCCTGCCCACCGCCCCCAGGCACGCTGGCCCTAAACCCCCCACCCCACCCCACGGCGCCCTTCCATCAATTCCCACTTGCCGGTCCTTGGTGAAGGATGATGCCGGGGGGCGGGGCTTAATGCCGCGACCCTGGGGATTGGCCAACAAGGTAGGAAACTGCCGGGGGGAAGGGGAGGCGGCATTAAAAAAAAAAAATACTTACCAGCCGGGCTGCTGCAGTCTCCTCCTCCGCGCCGCCGCAGCTTACTCGCGCACAGCGCACAGTGCACCGCAGCTTACTCGCGCACCGCCGGCAACAAAAAAACAAAAAACGGGGACACATTGAGGAATATCCGGGACATTTCCGGTACACACAGAAAACCGGTACAGCTCCCGAAAAAACGGGACTGTACCGGCAAAAGGGGGACGGGTGGTCACCCTATATATTGTTGTATGTTGTGAACTGGCACTTATTCATTGAATTAATAAGCAAATTAATTGTCAAGTTCTAAAAAAAAAAACCCCACTATATATCCAGTTACTTAAATAGCTGAGTCATGCGAGATGCATCTTTATCTTTATATACTATATTAGTGAAAGCACTGTATGCCTGTCTGGATGTCCTATGTCCCTAGGGGAAATCTCAATGGTCCCTTGGCCCGCCCGCCCCCGCACACCTCTCATTGGCCTGAGGCGGAGTGACGGGCCAACACACACACACACACCTCCCCACCAAAAAATAAGTACAACACTCCCCCCCCTCTCACCCCTGTGGACTTGCCCCCCCCAACTGTCACCCCTCTGGCCCTCCTCAACGGCTGGCCGCCCTTGACCACCCACCCTCTCACCCCTTCTCCCTTCCCGGCGCTGGCCTGCAACAACAGAGCCACCCCCTATCACCATTACGGCCCCTTTGCTACGCCCTTACCCCACGCGGCACTTTCCGCCGCGGGTCCTCTAAAACGAGCACGCTGCCGGCGGGAAGGGGTGGTTTCGGGGAGCAGAGGGGTCTGGCGGCCAGAAGGGGTCTAGCAGTCAGGTTCCCCACTTCGGGTCTGGCGGCCGCGCACGGTAGGCGGAGGTACAGCCACTGGTGTGCTACGTGGTGCTCCCCGCAGGGGGAGCACAGGCACTTGCGTACTCCGAGCGTTAGGCCCGCCCGGTCCCGAGTGGAGCGGCCAGCCATGCGACACCCCCCCCCAACACCCTCTATCAGCACACATACCCCACATCGCCACCGCCAGACAGCAGAAACAGAACGCAATCACCACCCCTCCTGCCACCACTCTGCGGGACCTCACAAACAGCCCGCTCACCCCCCACCCCCTCTCTCTTTCTCCCCCCCCTCCCCTCTCTTCTCCCCCCCCTCCCCCTCTCTTTCTCCCCCCCCCTCCCTCCCTCCCTCCCCTCTTTCCCCCCCCACCCCCCCCCTCCCCTCTTTCCCCCCCCTCCCCCCCCTCCCCTCTTTCCCCCCCCTCCCCCCCCCTCCCCTCTTTCCCCCCCCTCCCCACTTCCCCCCCTCCCCCCCCCCTCTTTCCCCCCCCCACCCCTCTTTCCCCCCCCCTCCCCTCTTTCCCCCCCCCTCCCCTCTTTCCCCCCCACCCCCCCCTCCCTCCCCTCCCCCCCCTCCCCTCTTTTCCCCCCCCTCCCCTCTTTCCCCCCCCCACCCCTCTTCCCCCCCCCCTCCCCCTCTTCCCCCCCCCTCCCCTCATCCCCCCCCCCTCCCCTCTTTCCCCCCCCCCCCTCCCCTCTTCCCCCCCCCTCCCCTCTTTCCCCCCCCCTCCCCACTTCCCCCCCCCTCCCCCTCTTTCCCCCCCCCCTCCCCTCTTCCCCCCCCCTCCCCTCTTTCCCCCCCCTCCCCTCTTCCCCCCCCCTCCCCTCTTTCCCCCCCCCTCTTTTCCCCCCCCCTCTTTCCCCCCCCCCTCTTTCCCCCCCCCTCTTTCCCCCCCCTCTCTTTCTCCCCCCCTCTCTTTCTCCCCCCCCTCTTTCCCCCCCCCTCTCTTCTCCCCCCCCCTCCCCTCTCTTTCTCCCCCCCTCTCCCCCCCCCTCTCTTTCTCCCCCCCCCTCCCTCTCTTTCTCCCCCCCCTCCCCTCTCTTTCTCCCCCCCCCTCCCCTCTCTTTCTCCCCCCCCCCCTCCCCTCTCTTTCTCCCCCCCCTCCCCTCTCTTTCTCCCCCCCCCTCCCCTCTCTTCTCCCCCCCCCCTCCCCACCTTTCTCCCCCCCCCTCCCCTCTCTTTCACCCCCCCCCTCCCCTCTCTTTTCTCCCCCCCCCCTCCCCTCTCTTCTCCCCCCCCTCCCCTCTCTTTCTCCCCCCCTCCCCTCTCTTTCTCCCCCCCTCCCCTCTCTTTCTCCCCCCCTCCCCTCTCTTCTCCCCCCCTCCCCTCTCTTTCTCCCCCCCCCCCTCTCTTCTCCCCCCCCCTCCCCTCTCTTTCTCCCCCCCCTCCCTCTCTTTCTCCCCCCCCCCTCCCCACTCTTTCTCCCCCCCCTCCCCTCTCTTTCTCCCCCCCCCTCCCCTCTCTTTCTCCCCCCCTCCCCTCTCTTTCCCCCCCTCCCCTCTCTTTCCCCCCCCTCCCCTCTCTTTCCCCCCCCCTCCCCTCTCTTTCCCCCCTCTCCCCTCTTTCCCCCTCTCCCCTCTTTCCCCCTCCCCTCTCTTTCTCCCCCCCTCTCTTTCTCCCCCCCCCCTCCCCTCTCTTTCTCCCCCCCCTCCCCTCTCTTTCTCCCCCCCCACCCCTTCTCCCCCCCTCCCCTCTCTTTCTCCCCCCCTCCCCTTCTCCCCCCCTCCCCTTCTCCCCCCCTCCCCTCTCTTTCTCCCCCCCCTCCCCTCTCTTTCTCCCCCCCCCTCTCTTTCTCCCCCCCTCTCTTTCTCTCCCCCCCCTCCCCTCTCTTTCTCTCCCCCTCTCTTTCTCTCCCCCCCTCCCCTCTCTTTCTCTCCCCCCTCCCCTCTCTTTCTCCCCCCCCTCCCCTCTCTTTCTCCCCCCCCCCTCCCCTCTCTTTCTCCCCCCCCCCCTCCCCTCTCTTTCTCCCCCCCCCTCTCTTTCTCCCCCCCTCTCTTTCTCTCCCCCCCCTCCCCTCTCTTTCTCTCCCACCCCTCCCCTCTCTTTCTCTCCCCCCCCTCCCCTCTCTTTCTCTCCCCCCCCTCCCCTCTCTTTCTCTCCCCCCCTCCCCTCTCTCTTTCTCTCCCCCCCCCTCCCCTCTCTTTCTCTCCCCCCTCCCCTCTCTTTCTCTCCCCCCCTCCCCTCTCTTTCTCTCCCCCCCCTCCCCTCTCTTTCTCTCCCCCCCCTCCCCTCTCTTTCTCTCCCCCCCCTCCCCTCTCTTTCTCTCCCCCCCCTCCCCTCTCTTTCTCTCCCCCCCCTCCCCTCTCTTTCTCTCCCCCCCCTCCCCTCTCTTTCTCTCCCCCCCCCTCCCCTCTCTTTCTCTCCCCCCCCTCCCCCCCTCCCCTCTCTTTCTCCCCCCCCTCCCCTCTCTTTCTCCCCCCCCCCCTCCCCTCTCTTTCGCCCCCAGCACGCTGGCCTTAAACCCCCCACCCCACCCTGGGGCGCCCTTCCATCCATTCTACATGCTGGTCCTTGGTGAAGGATGATGCCGGGGGCGGGGCTTAATGCCGGGATGCAGGGGATTGGCCAACGAGGCATAAAAAAAAAAATACTTACCAGCGGGGCTGCTGCAGTCTCCTCCTCCGCGCCGCCGCAGACTCGCGCACAGCGCACCGCAGCTTACTCGCGCACCGCCGGCGACAAAAAAAAAAAAACGGGGACACATTGAGGAAAATCCGAGACATTTCCGGTACACACAGAAAACCGGTACAGCTCCCGAAAAACCGGGACTGCACCGGCAAAAGGGGGACGGGTGGTCACCCTACAAATACCCCAATGTGTTATAAGGTATTAGCTTTAAAACAACCACATATCTGTATCGTTAATCCTAATAGGAAGAGGGACATGTCACTTGCTGGGTCGGCATCACAAGAGGGGAAACGCTAATATGTAAAACATACTGTGTGTATCCTTCTGCACACTTCGTCATATTGTCATCTCAATAGCAATGTGTGTGACAGATGTCTTGTGTTGCATTATGTTGTAGTTGGCTGATGCATTAATGCAGGAGTGGCCAACTCCAGTCCTTAAGGGCCACCAACAGGTCAGGTTTTAAGGCTATCCCTGCTTCAGCACAGGTGGCTCAGTGGACCTTGAGGACTGGCGTTGGCCACTCCTGCACTATGTGATGTAAAGAAACCTAAATGCACCTGTATATGTGTACCCGCCCCCGCCCCCCACACACACACTGTTCCCCCACCTCTTTCCCACACCACCCCACCTCTTTCCCTCCCCACACCACCCCACCTCTTTCCCACACCACACCACCCCACCTCTTTCCCACACCACACCACCCCACCTCCCCCCACACCACACCACCTCTTCTCCCCCCACACCACCCCACCACACAATTTGGGAACAACAACTACATCATATCATTTCACGCATTTACATCCCGGGCAACGCCGGGTATATCAGCTAGTAGATAATACAAACATCTGTACTGTTACAGACCTCGCCTCTAATTCAGAAACCACACGATAAGAGGCAAGGGGCTGATCGCCAACACCCCTGTTTAAAGGAGTGTATTGGCATCATACCACTTTGGGATTGATATGATTTTATTACGTTCTTTGATCAAATGTATTGCTGTAAATTCTATGTAACATGGTAACCTTGTAACAATTGGTATACAGAGATATATATTCTTTTTTTCCCCCTGGAGACTAATATGAAGACCGGGAACAATATTGGCTGTAAACCAGTTTGAACCACTGATTCACAAGTGTCTTATAGTAGGCAATGGCATTGTTGTCCATGATACATCATTATGAGAGGAGGGTTGATTGAGGTTTCTAGAATTTTTTCAATGAGTTGTTGGTTTGTTCTATATGGCGGATTATATATACAAAGGCACGAGCCAAAATATTTCTGTAGGAAATGTTTTTTTTGCTTGAACTATTCTTGTATGAGATATTATGCAATATGTCTGTATGGGACAATATAACATGTTATTGAAAAGGAATATTGGGATTATATACATGCAGGTTTTATGTTGTCTGATCTTGTATTCCTTGTACAGTGTCTACATCAGGGTGTCTTTGTGTTACTTTTCACATTCTCTTTTGGTAGTGATCTGGTGTCATGACGTCATTGATGACCTCTGATCTCAGATGGGGAGGTGCTTGTACTTAAACAACTATTATCAGGCATTCAAACCCTTTACAGCTCCTCCACAGCAATAGTGATGGTATCAGGCTTTCTCTACAAATCATTCTCAATAAGAAACGGAACATGACAGAGATGTCCTATATCACCACTTTTATTTGATCTAGTAATTGAGACTATGGCTTCCACAATTAGACTGAATGACAAAATTTAAGAATTAATGATAGGAGGTAAACAGTACAGAAGCTCACTCTTTGCTGACGATATACTTATATCGCAAGTAAACCCTGGGGCTTCCCTAACCGAGATCTTCAAGGAAATTGAGACATTTGGCCAATTATCCAACTTTAAAATGAACAGCACCAAGTCAGAGGCACTAGGACTCTATATAGACACCGAGGCACAATCTAAAATACACACACAATTTAAAATAAATTGGAAGGAAGAGAGTATCAAGTATTTAGGGATATAAATTACAAAAAAGATACAACGAACAATATGCCCACAATTACCTGCCCTTAATTTAAAAAATCAAACGGGATTTAATCTACATGGGCTCCCTTCCCAATATTGTGGTCAGGGAGAATTGTAGCTGCAAAAATTAAGGTATTACCCAGAACCCTATACCTTTTTCAGGTACTCCCGGTTTCAGTTCTGATGCTTCT
This sequence comes from Ascaphus truei, assembly GCF_040206685.1. Classification (NCBI taxonomy): domain Eukaryota; kingdom Metazoa; phylum Chordata; class Amphibia; order Anura; family Ascaphidae; genus Ascaphus; species Ascaphus truei. The sequence goes on from NW_027455143.1 coordinate 6,410, forward strand.
AGTTAAAGACCTACAAAGGTCACTGTGACACTTCATATGGAATGGTAGCAAATTGGTGATTTGGTAGATGGTGCTTCACCAGTAAGTGCTCTATTGTATAAGAACAATATATTCAGAGTATAGTCCCAATGACCATAATAACTGTATAATAACAGAGGCCACCCAAGGGAGATTAAGGGAGATTAAGGGACCTAGTGGTAGCAAACCCTGAATCAAACATTCAACCATGGTAGAACAGTTAATAAGGGTACGCTTAGCACTTCCCGATATAAAGAGATACTACAGAGCAGCAAGGCTAAACTTTCTAATCTACTGGTCACTACCCGTGGGCCAAAGACCATGCATGGGTCGATATTGAAAGGGACAAAGCAGTTAGATGGAATATGTCCTCTCAAATATGGATACCAAAAACAAATAGAAATGAATCAGATTGTTCAACCCCAGTGATATCTCACTCATTAGATGTTTGGGATAAAGTGTACAAAAACAACACTTTCTCCTCAGTGCTGTCCCCACTTCCATTGGGGACAGCATTATTTGGAAACCCAGAATTCTGAGCAGGAGAGCACCGAGGGCATTCCCCATCTGGAGAACCGCGGGTATAGTTAGGTGCAAAGATTGTTTTAGGGGAACAGTGGTGAAATCGTTTCAAGATTTCCATGAACTACACCACAAGTTTTTTTTATCTACAATTAAGGCATTTAGTTGTTTTTTTTTCACTTAATAGAAAAACAAACGAGCAGACGCCTATCAGTATTTGAATCCCTTTATTGTGATGCCAAAAATAATGAAGAGGTAGTGTCTCTGTTTTATAGCCACCTTCTGGAGGAAGATGGATCGGGAACAACTAGTCTTGTGACACAGTGGGAGAGGGACCTGGGGGGAGAGATCGAAGAAGAAGACTGGGAGGAAATATTTGAAAGAACAGCCAAATCCGCCATTAACCCAGCAGTAAGGAAAGTGAATTGAAAAATCGTCCATAGGTGGTACCTAACTTCCCTTAAACTCCCATTGAAGACCTAGACAGATAGACAGACAGACTAACACTACATATAATCTCAGCAACAAAAGGTGTTATCACCCATAACTGGTGACATATTGAGCCCCCCCATCCCTCTGAAACAGGTGGAAAACAATATTGAGGGCATTATGTTAATGGTGAAGCCAACGAGTATGTTTACAGATACCCGCTCGTGTTCCCTCCGCCAGCAACAATGGGCAATTGAATCCAGGGACAATCCCCCAGAACAGGTTATTTCTACTCGACTAAAATAGAGCAGGATTAGAAATAGAACCGAGAGTGAAGAATTGAATCCACATTATCCCAACAGCGACATCATATTTGTTCGGTCTGGAATAACACTATGTCAGGAGGGGCAAATTCTAGTCCTCAAGGGCTACCAACAGGTCAGGTTTTCGGAATATCCCTACTGCAGCAAAGGTGGTTCAATCAGTGGCTCAGTGGTTGACCTGTTGGTGACCCATGAGGACTAGAGTTGGCCACTCCTGAATTGTGGGATATAAAGAAACCTACATGCACCTGTATATGTGTACTCCCCCCCCCTCTTTCTTTTCGTACCCCTCCACCCTCCACATTCCCCAAACCTTTTTTGATGTAAATCTTGAAAACAACAAATGAAAAAAAAATTGGGAAACAAAAAGAAAACTGGGAGGGTTGGGAAATAAATCGCATTACCGCGGACATTTTTATTAAACGTTTGATGAGTTTGCCACTGTACTTATTATTGGAGGATGGACTGGCATAGTTTGTCATTACTGACATATGTTGTCGCTGTTACAGAAGCCTACACAGGAAGTTTCATATCTGCATCTTGTTCCTGGGTCTCTGATTAAACACGTTATTTAGCAGGTATTAGAATGTGACCTTTGCGTGCAGTGTGGTTTTTTTTCTGTCTGTCACTCCAGTGATGCATTTCACAGTTAGACATAATTTAGCAGCTGCTGTTGCCACCTGCGCTTTATACAAATGAAACAAGAGCTCCACAGGATACCTCCAAAACCAGAACGTGCTTCCATGCATGGAGGAATTGGCTCTTCTTGGTGCCATGCTACAGGCTCTTTGTATGCAGGGATTAGATGGCGTAGTTATCATCATGCATTAAGAGCTCTGATCAGGGTCTAGTGGTACTAGGGGTGATAAGTACTGTACCACTACTTATTAAATGGGAAGCCTACATGGATTTGCTTGAAAAAAATCAAACAGTCTTGAGGGAGGGGGGATTTGTGGCTCAATGAGATGTATCACACACATGCACAGATGCACACACATGCCAAAATGGAATAAAAATGAGGAAATACTTATACCGAAGATGCCTCCCAAATGAAAAACACAAGAGCTTTCACACATTACAAGAGGCACGAGCCACAGGAGAACACGGGGCCTGTGCCGAGGGGTAGAATCGGCTCCTGCATCGCCACGTGCTGCGTCGGATAAGGAGGAGCAGGAAATGGCGCCAGCCTGGCTGCGAGATCGCTACGAGAGAGGAAATAAAACACCTTTCAACCAAGAAGGATATCCGAGATCTGCTCGTGCAGATTCTGCGTACCATCAGGGAGGAAATCTTAGAAATAAAAAATGACTTAGCCAATCCATGTTGGATTCGAATTCGAATAAAAAATGTGCCTGTCTCTAATGAAGAGGACTTGGAGGAGCGGAGAGCCGATGATGCTCTAGAAAGTCGGACATCTATGTTGTTAACAGGAGACGCACTATGAAACTATACCTCCTGGACCTCTTTGGGACTTTCCTCTTGCTGAGCAGACCACTGAGGTGAATGTTAAACGACTCAGGAGCAACAGAATGTAATGTATGCTGTCTATGTCTGGGAGGTATGTATACTGTCTGTGTCTGGGAGGTATGTATACTGTCTATGTCTGGGAGTTATGTATACTGTCTGTCTGGGAGGTATGTATACTGTCTATGTCTGGGAGGTATGTATACTGTCTGTCTGGGAGGTATTTATACTGTCTATGTCTGGGAGGTATGTATACTGTCTATGTCTGGGAGGTATGTATACTGTCTGTCTGGGAGGTATGTATACTGTCTGTCTGGGAGGTATGTATACTGTCTATGTCTGGGAGGTATGTACACTGTCTATGTCTGGGAGGTATGTATACTGTCTATGTCTGGGCGGTATGTATACTGTCTATGTCTGGGAGGTATGTATACTGTCTATGTCTGGGAGGTATGTATACTGTCTATGTCTGGGAGGTATGTATACTGTCTATGTCTGGGAGGTATGTATACTGTCTATGTCTGGGAGGTATGTATACTGTCTATGTCTGGGAGGTATGTATACGGTCTATGTCTGCGAGTTATGTATACTGTCTATGTCTGGGAGGTATGTATACTGTCTATGTCTGGGAGGTATGTATACTGTCTATGTCTGGGAGGTATGTATACTGTCTATGTCTGGGAGGTATGTATACTGTCTGTCTGGGAGGTATGTATACTGTCTATGTCTGGGAGGTATGTATACTGTCTATGTCTGGGAGGTATGTATACTGTCTATGTCTGGGAGGTATGTATACTGTCTATGTCTGGGAGTTATGTATACTGTCTGTCTGGGAGGTATGTATACTGTCTGTCTGGGAGGTATGTATACTGTCTATGTCTGGGAGGTATGTATACTGTCTATGTCTGGGAGGTATGTATACTGTCTATGTCTGGGAGGTATGTATACTGTCTATGTCTGGGAGTTATGTATACTGTCTGTCTGGGAGGTATGTATACTGTCTGTCTGGGAGGTATGTATACTGTCTATGTCTGGGAGGTATGTATACTGTCTATGTCTGGGAGGTATGTATACTGTCTATGTCTGGGAGGTATGTATACTGTCTATGTCTGGGAGTTATGTATACTGTCTGTCTGGGAGGTATGTATACTGTCTATGTCTGGGAGGTATGTATACTGTCTATGTCTGGGAGTTATGTATACTGTCTATGTCTGGGAGTTATGTATACTGTCTATGTCTGGGAGGTATGTATACTGTCTATGTCTGGGAGTTATGTATACTGTCTATGTCTGGGAGTTATGTATACTGTCTATGTCTGGGAGGTTAATGTCGCTTGTTACTCGTTTACAGTTTGTAGTTCACTGTTCTTGTTCCATAAGGTTATGTAACTAATGGTTGTCAGTATAACATATTATAGTTCCCTGATATAGAGAGGGTAGATTAGCCCCTAGGGGTGGGGTGTCTTTTTGGGATATATATATACTGTATGCAAGGAGACAGGCTGCTTGGAGGGGCAACGGCCTCCGCTGAGGCATCTCCCAACCCCCATAAGCAAGCCCTTTGGTACAATGTTACACAGCTTGACGACATAAGATAGGACATGGGGCAAAGAGTAACTAACCAGGTGGGACACAATGAAGGAGACACTTGTGGATGCCTTAACTCAAGGGTGGGCAATTATTTTGGCTGGAGGGCCACTTGACAAGCTTTGGTAAGCTTCGCGGGCCAAATCTACATTGTTTATGGCCTGCAAAGCTTACCAAGGCTCCCCTCCTCACCTGCTTCTCTTTCACATTCTCCTCCCTCTCCCCCTAGATACTCTTCCCCCCACCTGCATCTCCCCTACCCTTTCTCTCTTACTCCCCTCATTCTCTGCCTCCCTTTCTCACTCACTCTCCCCCTTCTCTTTTAATTCTCCTCCACTCTCCATTCTCTCTCACTCACCTTCCTCTCTGTCCCTCCTCTTCTCCCTTCTCACTTATTCTCCTCCTTCACTCACCCTTATCTCCTTTCTCTCTCACTCCCTCTCCTCCCTTCTCTCTCACTCACTCTCCTTCTCTCTCACTCACTCTCCTTCTCTCTCACTCTCCGACCTCTCCCTTCTTTCCTTCTCCCACTCTCCTTCCTCTCTCACTCGCTCCCTTCCTTTGTCACTCGCTGTCCTTCTTCACTGTCCTCTCTTCCTCTTTCTGTCTCTGCTCTCTCCTTCCCTCTCCTCTCTCTCCCCTTCTCCCTCAGTCCCTACCTGTGGAGCGGGTGATGGAGACAGTGTCAGATGCAGCAGCGTAGCAGTGGAGGAGACAGCACCTTGGCTGCAGCTCACCAAGGCAGTGAGTTCCGTGTTAGGACCACCCAGGTGGACTCCAGCCGCTCTGATGTCTCCCTGCCACGCTGCTGCTTCTTCCTGCCACCACGCTGTGCTCTCTGCATCTTTCACCCACACTACAGGTAGGGACCGGGGAGTGGGTCCCCATCTGGGCGGGCCGCAGACAACCAACCCATGGGCCGGATCCCGCAGGGTGCCCTTTGCCCCCCGCCTTAACTTTGACTCAACTACTCAACTAAGGTGTGCTATTCGTGAGATACAACGAATAACCTGTTAGCTATGATGTTCTGTATATATGTAAAAAAAAAAGTTTGTTTCCATGTGTAGAGGTTGTCGGTCTGGTGTTTAGCCGATTCCCCCCGAGACTAGCGTTATAGCCCAGCATGCAGTCCATATCACGTGACTTGTGTAAGTCACAGGCAGATTCAAAACCTAAGCCCACGCTCAGTTCTTGCATGGGATCGAGATGGGCGGCCGGAGTAGGATTTCATTGTTTTTATTGTTGTTTTTTTGTTCTGTACGTCCATTGTGTTGTTTTGGTATATTGGCTCTACTCATGGAAAAGAGCGCCGTGCAGTAATGCAGCGACACGAATGGCTGGGTTCTCATTTAACTCTCACCCAAATATGTGTTTATTAAAAAGCCGTTGTATACATCTGTTAGCCTGGCCAATATCATGATAACTCATTATGTAATTTAACTTAATATCCTTGAATCTAAGCGGAGCCAATTCGGTTAAAAAGAGGAAAACGTCCCCGGCAGAAGCTATGCTACGGACTAGGCAGCGATACTGTGAGAAGGGGAACAAGGCAGACAGATTATAAACGATGAAGCTGAGGAAAACACAAAGCAGGTTTAGAATATGTTCATTGAGAACAAAAGAGGGAGGTACTGTATTTGACTCAAAGAAGATAAAAGATAAAGAAGGAATTAAGAAAGTTCTACTCTAAATTGTACGACCTACCTGTGCAAACAGGTGACAACTTCAAAGAGAAGATAACCGCCTATCTACAAAAAATAAAAATCACAAAATAAGATTAAAAAAAAGCAGCGGATTTGCTGGCTCAGCCAATAGAAACAAAGGATATGGAGGAAGTTCTAACGTTCCTGCCAATGGGTGTAACCGTGGACGGCTTCTCCCTTAAATATTACAAGGAGTGTTCAGGGATACTGAACACACAAATGAGAGCAGTGTTTAATGCGATCAGAACATGCCTCCTTTCTGGGGGTACATGTCACGGTTATCCACAAGCAGGATAAGGACCCGCTCTAGTGTGCCAGTTACAGGCCAATCTCATTACTGAATGTGGATATAACGATATATGCCAAAACACTGGCAAATAGATTAAAAGTGCACTTGCCAAGACTGATTGGGCTTTGTTCCTGGGAGGGAGGGGAAGGATAACTGTCCAGAGACCTAGAGGAATGGGAGAAGTTCTGCATCTCCTGGGTAGGCCGTATCAAAATTAATGACTATTCCAATCAAACTATACAAACACTTTATAAAAATGGCACACGGAATGATTAATTTTGCAAAAATTGTGTTTTCTGTTGTTTGCAAACTTGAACATTCACCTTGTTTCTAAGATAAAATAAAAATCAAGGATGAGTCTTATCCAAGTTTTTCCTCGAATTTTGCTTCGACGCGAAAGTTTGTTCCAAAATTTGACTCGAAGTTTAGATTTTTAACCAACGAATATGCCTACCCTTACTAGTTATACATCACACCTTAATAATAATGTGTGTGCTCCACTCCTAAAATGTGTACAGTAGTCTGCACGCCACACACCATAATCATACTATCGCCCATAACTCATACTATCGCTCATTCTGCTGCCCACAATAACCCCCACACACCACACAAATATTTACCACGTCATTCTTAGAATATATCACCGCATTCCTCTTCAGCCTCCCATTAAAAGTGCTCAAGGCAAATACAATTACATCTCAAACCTCAGGTGCAGAAACTCCGGAGCGGTCACTGCCAATGTTGGGATGCTCTGCAGCACATTGTCTTCATAAAAGCAGAAGGGGTCAAGTGGAGGACTTAAATGGCGACGCTTTGCGCCGATACATTTTTCAAAACCTGTGTGAATCTTAATAGAAAATGAATTGCAGGTCTCTCATTCTCAGCTGCTTTTGAAATGCAGAGCTGATATCACAGCTAAATTCACAGTTCAGAAGTGTTGTATTATACACCATTCTGCTGCCTATTTTAAGTAATCCATCACTGATCCTCATTCTGAAAATACAATTCTCACCATGACTCTACTTTCCCAACCACTGATAGAGTGTAAGAAAGATGAAACTGAAATAGTTCTTGCATCATCTTTCTTATTATTCCTTCCGTTTTTGTCCAAATGCTTTGTCTTCTATGGAAATGTCTCTAATTCTTAAAGTGGGGTTCATGGCAAAATATTTCCTTTCCAGAAAAGCGATGAGTTAAAATTCATTAATGCTGATTTTCCCATTAAAAGTATCTGCATCTTTGTTTGTGTTTGTTTGTAGTATATCTGCATCTGGAACTGTTCAGTGATTTAGCTGTTTCCATAACACAAAGCTGGCTTTTTCTCTGTTGTTAATTTCTCTGAAGGAAAAAAAAATGCACAAAGTGAAATTCACTCTTTGTATTTTTTCGCTATGTGCTGTGCAGTCTTATTAAAACTAATAATAGTAATCATTGCTTCTTACTTACAAACGGGAAAATACAGAAAAATAGAATTCATTTTTTCATATTCTTATTTGATATTCATTATAAATCCCCACATTGGTTTTTCTGTTTGCAAGATTTTTATTTTTGGGGGGAGTTGGGGGGGAGGGGGGGGGTGGTAAAGGTTAAGGTTGGTTTTGCAGACACTTTTGAAAAAATAAAATAGGGATTTTCTAAAACCCGCGTTCCAACTTTGTTGTCATGTTGCAGCATTCAATCCTCCGTTAGATAAGAGCCACTCCTTCGTTGACTGAGCCACTGATTGTCACATGTGCTGAAGCAGGGGTATCCTGAAAAGCTGACCTGGTGGTTGGCCACCCCTGCTCTAACTCAACATTAACACATATTGAATATTCTGCAGTATTTTATATCGTGCTTTTTGTAATAGTCATAGTGGATCCTAAAATGTTTACGTGGGGCCCCGCTAAGAGCAATCATTTTGATTTTGGATCCCCTACTCTCCCAAGGATTGTGTGTTGTGCCCTTCAAAATATCCCATGTGAAAGAATAAGAATGTTTGAATTAGTGGGATATATTCATTCCCACTCTCTGTTTTATATATTACTCTGTGTTCTTCACTAGCTGTATCTCCAGTGGGCCTATCCCTCCTGTTACTCTGGGTCCTACTTTTAAATGCTATAAATAAGATCTAATTGAACACCTAGGTTCACGATTCTTTGTTTCACTCATTTTTTTTCATGGGAATTAAACTTTCTCCATACTAGGTCTGCATGCATGCTGACTACATTGATGTCCCTGTTATTCGTAAAATAAATAAAATAAATAAATTGGGATTTGGGGACCACCAGCATGCGATAAATTACATTATACATGCCAGGACTATTCCGTTTATAAAAAAAAAATAAAACAATATTTTGTGCTTTCCTTTCAAAGCTTACTTCAGACTTCACTTCTGAACTTCTCTCTTATAAATCCTTCTATCCCCTCACACGCCAGTCACATCTCCCTCAGGGCTGAAACTCATTGCTCCTTGATAGGGCAAATCTGGCAATTTGTTGTCAAGGGGAACATGAACGTACCTAGAGCCAGGCAAAGAAGGGGAATATCCCTGTGTACATTGTTGCCTGGTGTCCGCATTATCTGGTGGGATTAGACTCTTAAATCCATTTGAGAAAGTGGCATCCAACGGTGTTAGTTGATTTTCGTGTGGTCCTGTGGCCTTCCCCCCATATTGCAGTAGGTACTGTATTTTTATGCCGATTACAGGTTGTCGCTGTCCAGTGCTGAATTTCGAGGTGTGATTCAGCAAATAAAAATGCCACTTGTGAGCACATTCACATGTCTCAGACAGGTCCACAACCCTGCCCATCACCATTATTTTTTAGGCCAGGTCCCCACTGGCTACTGCAGCGCCCGCTGTGGCGGACGATGCAGGGACAAGAGCCGCCGCACAATGGGGCCGGGCCCGCTGCGAGGAGCGGCCGCCGCGCTGCGCCGACAAATTCTCCTGCTCTCAAGAGAATTGAGATCAGGACTTGCGATGGAGCGCTAGGCCACGCCCCCCGGTGGTTCAGCCAATGAGTGCCGGGTGACGTCACGGCCGCGCCCCCATCACTCCCCCGTCACGTCCCCCTTGTCTTTCACCCCGCAGCTCACTGCAGACCGGGGGACTCGGCTGCACGTGCCGCCAGCCTGGCAGACACGCGTGCAGCGCAGGCAACGGGTCATAGCCTTAGCATACCGTGCTTCTGCTACAGCCAGGGATACAGGGTAATGACAAGCAAGTGAGCACCCAGCATCACCTTTTGCTTCATGCCCCTTTTAACATGAAACCCTATAAGCGTATGCCTGCCGCATTGCACAGCTTTTCAGCACAGCCTGGGTAATGGCAGTGCATGGCCAATAAACCTTCTCACAGACAGCTGTTTTGACCTCTTGGGTCTCATCAGTGGGTGGTTGGTTACAGGCTTTGCAATGTGAAGCTGGAGGCGTGATTCGTTAATCTGCGCTAACATTTAGTTTCAATTTATTCTCTCATTCATTCTCATTTGAAACTTGCTCATTAAATGTTAGACGTAAATTTGAGTAAACTTGTGAAATGTTTCCATTCGCTAAAGTTTGTAGAAATTGTGGATACTTAATATTAATTCACTGTTAGGCTTAAAGCAGGAATGGATATGGTGAAATATTTTGGGGCTTCAGATGCTCGTAACTTCTCATCCATATTTATTAGAACATGGTCCTTTTTATGTAAGATGTTCAGTCTGTGACCTAAAATAACCAATGGTGTCATAATGAAGTATGAGATATTGTATTGTATATATTGGATGGTAAGCTTTTGCAAAGTCAGACCCATTCAGCTAGGATGGCAAACATTAGATGGGGAGACGGCGGGGATCGATTACAGTGTGATTTGTAGAAATACATGTAGGCTCATTGTGCAAGTATTGAAAAAAAAAAGTGTTGATTCCTATAAGAAAACTGAAAACACTACTGAATCAGTGCCCTTTTTAATCCTGCTATTCTCTGATTATATGAGCAAATCGAATATAATGTTCTATACATCTTATCATCCACAGATATACAGTAGTGTGATTTCTAGCTTCCCTGCAAAAATAAATACATACAGGATGGTTACAAATATTATACTCAATTCTGGCCTTGTAATCCTCTCCAAATAACCACCATGTTTTGTAAGATGTATGGCATTAGCATTTAGAACCAAATTATCATATAGGTTTATAGGATTATACCTTATGTTTTGCAAGGACATGAGAGTCCTGCATACTCTAAGAAACAGTACTGCCAAACTAGCGCCAGGATCTCAAGGGGATTCCGTGTGTAGGCCAGACTCCCAATGTCTCCAGTTTCCATAGCAACACAGTGCTTTTGAGAACTAGGACTTTAGTTAACCAACAAGGGCTGGATGGGAATCTCATGATGACAAAGTTGGGTTGGAAATATTGTGCAGCCATTATCAAGAATCCACAACCTATGGCGTTGGAAAAAAATAAAGAAATAAAGCATTATGCCCCATAATTAAACTCCAATCTCGTGCAAGAATACTTGCCCTGTGGATACAACATGGTCACGGGGTCAGGCTCACTCTGGCGATGTCGAGAGAGAGAATATTGAGACTGTCTATTGGGAGCCCGCCACCATCTTTGTAGTTTTATGGGAAAGTACAAAAAATGTAAAGTCCCTTTTACCGGTAAGTAGGAGTCCCCGGAGCTGGAAGCGTCATGATTGAGTTCCGCAGGACCCCAGTTCTAATTAAGTATAAAAAACATGGGTTTTGGGGGGATTACTATCTTAACCTCCTAAGCAACAGATTTAATTTATAACACATAGGGGTAGATTCACTAAATATTGATGCTGAATGAAACTTGGGTATATGTGGAAAACATTTAGTTATTTTTATTGTTTAATTCATCAATGGATTATTGCATTAAGTAATGCAGGAATTGAACCGTTTTTACCAATGTAAAATGTGTGAGTTAAACTTAACGGTGTGCAGACAAAAAATGTTGCACACAAAAAACTCCAAAGAGCAAAACATTTTTTTTCAAAAATTGTTGTGGATAACAAAAAAGGGGAATATATATTTTCATAACCCACTACTGTAAGGGTACAAAAATATCAAAACATACATGAACACTGTTGCAGGGTACATGCAACGACACACGCGGGTTTCTTGACAAGGCTTATTTATTTAGCCTTGAAAAATATACAGCACACAAAACAAAAATAGCTTTTCATCAGCAACAAAAAAGGAAAATGGCTTTTCTTCAGCAGACAGACAAAAACAGTTTCTCTTTAGCAGACAGTGTATATGGCAGTTGCCCTTTTCTATGCAGGGGACAGACAGTTCACAATTCATCTACTTTTCTAATCAGACCTTGTATCAGGAAAACTCTTTAGCAATCTCTTTAGCAGCTTACTCCTCACTCCTCAACAGACAGCCTCCATGTGTTTACAGCCTGGGTTTTAACACACCTTGATTAGGCAGCTGGGATCCAACTAATTGTCCTGAGGTTCCCAGCTGAAGTTAACCTAGTCAGTGCTGCACTACAGACTAGACATAGGTTTTCCAGGCATATAACTGGTGGCTTTTGTTTACCCTGTCACATTCCTGCCCTGTTAGTGTGTGGCTGGGGCTACGCACGGCTGAAGCCCGACCATGCACCCCTTCTCTAGAAAAGAAGTCAGCATTTGCGTTCTCTTTTCCCGGCCTATGCTGAATCTCAAATGAGAAGGGTTGGAGGGCCATATACCACCTAGTCAATCTAGCATTGGAATCCTTCATGCTATTTAACCACTTCAGTGGAGCATGGTCCGTCACCAAAGTAAAATGGAATCCTGCAGGTAAATCCTCAAAGCCTCGATTGCCCACTTTACTGTGAGGCACTCTTTCTCAATCACTGAGTAGTTTTTTTCCCTTGGGAACAATTTCCTACTCAGGAAAAGGATAGGATGTTCAAATCCCTCAAACTGTTGTGACAACACTGCCCCTAGCCCTATCTCTGTTGTATCTGTTTGCACTATAAAAGGGCTGTTGAAGTCTGGGCTTCTAAGGATGGGACCCTCTGATAGACACCTTCTTATGTCCTCAAAGGCTCTCTGACAATCCCTTGACCACACCACTTGTGTAGGGGCAAACTTTTTTGTGAGGTCCGTTAAAGGGGCTGCCACTTCCGAATAGTTGGGAATGAACCGCCGGTAGTACCCTGCTAAACCCAGCAGAGAGCGTACCTGCGTTTTTGTTTGGGGGGTCGGAACTTCTTTCAGGGCAGCTACCTTGTCGGCTAGTGGCCTTACTTTTCCACCTCCCACTGCATACCCTAAGTATTTGGTTTCCGCTTTATCCAAGGCACATTTCTTAGGGTTGGCTGTGAGCCCTGCCTCTCTTAGAGATTTGAGGACCGCTTTCAGCCTATTTAGATGGGCCCGCAAGTGTTTACTATAAATGACAATGTCATCTAGGTAGGCTGCGGCATAAGTCCTATGGGGCCTCAGTACCTTATCCATGAGTCTCTGAAATGTGGCTGGGGCTCCATGCAGTCCAAATGGCATTGTCACAAACTGGTATTGTATTGTATGTCTTTATTTATATAGCGCCATTAGTGTACATAGCGCTTCACAGTAGTAATACATGTGGTAATCAAATAAATAACAGATAATATAAATAACAGATCATGGGAATAAGTGCTTTAGACATAAAAGTAACATTTCGGAAGAGGAGTCCCTGCCCCGAGGAGCTTACAGTCTAATTGGTAGGTAGGGAGAACGTACAGAGACAGTAGGAGGGAGTTCTGGTAAGTGCGTCTGCAGGGGGCCAAGCATTATGTATCGTGTTTAGAATATCCACAGTGCTATTCATATGCTTCTTTAAGCAAGTGTGTCTTAAGGTGGGTCTTAAAGGTGGATAGAGAGGGTGCTAGTCGGGTACTGAGGGGAAGGGCATTCCAGAGGTGTGGGTATAAACCCATGGGAGTGGCAAAGGCTGTTTTGCATTTGGACTTTTCCTCTAAGGGTGTTTGCCAGTATCGTTTTGTCAAGTCCAACGTGGATATATATTCCGCGTTACCAAGGGCATCAATTAATTCGTCCACCCTTGGCATCGGATATGCGTCAAACTTGGATACCGCATTGACCTTTCGGAGGCCCACACAAAATCTTACCTTCCCGTCGGGTTTAAGGACCATAATTAGTGGACTACACCACTCACTGCATGATTCCTCAATCACTCCTAAGTGTAACATTTCTTGTACCTCCTTCTCTACCAGAGCCCTGCGACTTTCAGGCAACCTATAAGGACGGGAACGTACTTTTACCCCAGGTGCTGTCTCGATTGCATGGGAAATTAAGTTAGTTTGTCCTGGTAAGTCAGAAAAAAGATCCTGGAATTGAGTAATTATTGCTAACAAGTCCCCTTTTTGTTCAGAGGACAACTGTTTACCCATTGGGATTTTATCGTCACTCACGATGTTCTCCCATGGAGGCTGAGGACCCAAGTCCATTTCCTCCTCCACCAGGTGGATGAAAAGAGACCGCTGCATCTTCCAGGGTTTCAGCAAGTTCACATGGTAAATTTGTTTACCCTTCCTGGACCCTGGTTGAGCGATCTCATAATCCACATCACCCGTACGGCGGAGTACTTCGAATTGGCCCTGCCATTTGGCCAGGAGTATACTCTCGCAACTGGGTAACAATAACATCACCTGGTCTCCTGGGTGAAACACTCTCATGCGAGCATTCTGATTGTAATGTCTCTCCTGACTGTCCTGGGCTGATCTAAGATTCTCCCTGGCAAAATGGCCGCCCATATCTAGGCGCTTCCTAAGGTCTAGTACATATTGTAGGGTATTCTTAGAAGGGGACCGCTGTTCCTCCCAGGACTCCTTTAGGAGGTCTAGGATACCCCGGGGTTGGCGGCCATAGAGCAATTCAAATGGAGAGAATCCCGGCCTGGGGGACTTCCCGCACTGCAAACAGCAGAAAAGGGAGAAGTTCATCCCAGGCTCTCTTCTCTGAATCTACAAATTTCCTCAGCATCCCTTTTAGAGTTCGGTTAAATCTTTCCACCAATCCGTCAGTCTGTGGATGGTAAACCGATGTCCGAACAGACTTGACCTCTAGTAACTTTAAGACATCCTGCATTAGTTTAGCCATGAAATTTGTACCTTGGTCTGTCAACATAACCTGGGGAAGTCAAACCCGTGAGAACAGTTCCAACAACTTACTTGCTTCGTCGTTGCTGTTCTCAGGGGGAACGCCTCAGGATATCTTGTCGCATAATCAACTATGACAAGGATAAACCTGTGTCCTTTCGCAGAAGGTTCTAGAGGTCCTACCAAGTCTACCCCAATCCTCTCAAAGGGAACTGACACCAAGGGTAGAGGAACCAAAGGGGCTGGTTTTTGTCCTTTAGGACTAGTTAACTGGCACTCCGGACATGCTGCACATAGCTTAGCAATATCACTATGCATCCCTGGCCAATAGAATTGGGATGAAATACGGTCCAATGTTTTATCCCTGCCCAGGTGACCACCCCAAGGGACAGTATGGGCTAGAGTGAACACAGATTTAACAAACGCCTTGGGAACCAATATCTGTCTGGTGACCTCCCCTGTTTGTGTCTGCCTATTCACCCTATATAGGATATCCTTTGATAGCTCAAAATGGGGGAATACTATCACCCCTTGTGCATCTAAAATCTGTTCATCAATTTTCACCACCTTGTCATACTGTCTAGCAAGGACTGGGTCTTCCCTTTGTTTCTGGCGAAAGTCAGGGAGGTACAGGTCTGGTAAATCTCCAGGGCCCATATCCCCCTCCCTTTGGCCATCCCCAGCCATCACTTGTGACCTCTGACTACTAGAATGGTCACCTTGAGACCCAGATTTCTGCAACCAGTCCTGTTTGTCCAAGCGTCTTTGCTTCCGAGTCTTTTGAACCCGGTGTCTACTGGGAAAAAGGTCTGCCGAGAAGGGGAACAGTTTGCCAGGGTTCTCCTGAGCCCTAGAAGGAGGCTCCTCGTGAAAGACTGGGGCCATTAGGTCCGAAAAGAAAGGTCAGTCCCGACCGAGCACAACGGCGGCAGGGAGCCAAGGAGCGACTCCTACTTCGAGGTAAGCCTCCTGACCTTTTACCTGTAGCCGGATTTTGGCCGTCGGATAGCGTTTTACATCGCCTTGTATACATTCTATGCTCCATGGGGAGTCAAAAGAACACACGTTGGGCGGTAACAGTTCCTGGAGGACCAGAGTTTTCCCAGAGCCCGAATCTACAAGGGCCTGGACGGTTTTTCCCCAGTAAATCAGGGCTGGAAGTAGCCAGGGCTTGTAATTTTCCCCAGTGAAAGCCGAGGCGACGGTTCTGCTGAATGAACAATCCATCAGTGGACAGTCCACATACTGGTGGCCTTGTTCTCCGCAGGCGGAACATGGGGAGGGTTCCCTCGCAGGAGGGGGCTGTGGATAGCGCTCCGATGGATCGGTTACTGGAGACCAGGCATCTGGTGGGTCCTGTGGGCGACATCCTCGGAAGTTCCTCTCACTTTGCGACGAGCCGACATCCGGAAGGAGATGAGGGCCTCTACAGGGACCAGCATTTGGACTCCGTCCTTGCTGGAACGACTGCTCCTTCCGTTGGACTTGGCGGTTCCGTGACGGGCCGTAGGTTCCCCATTGATCCGACCTCCCTCTTTGGGCGTCCGCAAGTACCGGTGGAGTCGGGTCCAGGACACTCGCCTGCTGCTCAGCCCCAAGGAAGTTCTCCACGAGTCGGACCGCCAAAGCTAGGGTTTCAGCAGCGTGGCATTTTACCCACGAGCGTGCGGAAGGGGGTATTATTTGTAGAAATTGTTCCAAAACCACCTGCTCAAGAATTGCCTCCTTAGTGCACTCCTCGGGTTGTATCCAGCGCGTACATAAGTACAATAATCGCTGAGCGAGGACCCGAGGTCTCATCTTAGCGGTGTACTTCATGTTACGGAACTGCTGCCGGTAGGTCTCTGGGGTCAGACCTAAGCGATCCAGTATGGCGGCTTTTACTTGTCATTAGTCCATGACGTGATCTGCTGGGAGACCCTGATATGAGGCCTGGGCTTCTCCTATGAGGAGCGGGGCCAAAGCAGTTGCCCAGCGATCTGTAGCCCAGCCCTGAGCTTCGGCAACTCTTTCAAAAGTCAGTAAAAAAAGCCTCTGGATCCTCGTCCGGAGCCATTTTCCTCAGGAGTACCGGGGGTTTGCTTGCAAGTTCTGGACTGGCAGACCCCTGGAATTGGGTCAACAGCTTGGCAATCCGCTCATCCTGTGCTGTTTGTAGTCTTTCATCTCTTTCCACTTGCAGCCGGGCCTGCTCGCACAGAAACGCTTTCAACATTTCTTCCATTCTTGTGTGTGTGTGTGTGTGTGTGGCCCTTTAACTGCAGGAGCCTTTTGAAAAAAATCAAATCTCACTTCTTGACACCATATGTTGCAGGGTACATGCAACTACACACGCGGGTTTCTTGACAAGGCTTATTTATTTAGCCTTGAAAAATATACAGCACACAAAACAAAAATAGCTTTTCATCAGCAACAAAAAAGGAAAATGGCTTTTCTTCAGCAGACAGACAAAAACAGTTTCTCTTTAGCAGACAGTGTATATGGCAGTTGCCCTTTTCTATGCAGGGGACAGACAGTTCACAATTCATCTACTTTTCTAATCAGACCTTGTATCAGGAAAACTCTTTAGCAATCTCTTTAGCAGCTTACTCCTCACTCTTCAACAGACAGCCTCAATGTGTCTACAGCCTGGGTTTTAACACACCTTCATTAGGCAGCTGGGATCCAACTAATTGTCCTGAGGTTCCCAGCTGAAGTTAACCTAGTCAGTGCTGCACTGCAGACTAGACATAGGTTTTCCAGGCATATAACTGGTGGCTTTTGTTTACCCTGTCACACACACCTTAAGATGAAAAAGGTGTTATTTTTTGTTGATATCTATTTATGTATTTATCATAAGTCATATGTATGTTGTGTTACTTTAACATTCGTTATGACATTATGTAGTACTTTATGACATTATATCTCACTTTGTGACATCCAGTTATTTTAGGGTTAATTTGTTTTTCAACAGTCTAGTTAGGAGATTTGGCGCCCCTTCTTTGTTGGCGCCCCTTCTTTGTTGGCGCCCACGTGAGGGTATATAAGGCTCACTGTTTTGTAGGCTTGTTATCTTGATAAAGGTTTGCAAAAGGACCGAAACGTTGATCACTGCTAATAAATTAACTTTTTACTGAGAAAGACCATTGGAGTCCCGCTTTTCTTTCATCCTGGTACGTTGGTTATGTCTGGGACATCTGGGTGACATTTTCACTGTAAACATGTTTAATTAATTGACTAATTGACCAATAAAGTTGACCCTTAATAGGGGCCAGATCTGACTCTGATAACCTCTTATGAGCCTAGAGGAAAAACAGGCACTTTTATTCCAGTGGCCTTCCAATAGAAAAATAGTTATTATAAACCTTCTGTATGCCGGATTTTCAGCACACTGCACGGGGAAAAGCGATTATCGTCACACATGTCTTTTTGACTAATCAGCGTCGATCTTCCATCTTTTTCATCTGGATGCAGTATCGCTCATCTCACATCCCTGGCAAGTCTCAAATCCGTTATGCGTCATGGACTAGTCTTCAAAGCACTTTATTGCCTCTCCTCAGCCTCTACTGAAAGCGTCTTTTCTTTTAGTGTATCACACCTTGTGCATGGGTCATGCCTTTGCTCAACCGGAATGTAATGTTTTTTAGCAACCTGTGATGTGTCGTTCCTATTTTGCTTGTCCTGGTTATTTTACTGGATCGCCTCTAGGCACGTTCTTTCCTCCACACTTCTTACTCACTTGAGCACTACCGTCTCAACTCCCCCACCCCCCCCTTCATCTCAAGGAAATCAGTGCCGAATATTCATCACTCATCCCTGAGATTCGGTTGAGTAATGAACATTCACCGCTGACAAAAATGACGGCGGATCGATGCTGATTAGTGAAAAGATATGCATGTAACATTCTGGAGAATACTTGTGAGATGTGTCAAGATGGCCACAATTTCACATGTGCAGGACAAATAACACACATCCAAGTTAAGGAACTGTTGTATAAGCAGGAGGTGCGATAGCATTGCGAAAGCCCTTCATCCCAAGGAGGATAAGTATAATCAAAATTGACTATGCATGCGTTTTCAGTATTGTGGACTATTATGTAGCCGATAATGGAATGGTCTCCTCTCATATCTTTGAGATACATTTAGGTCTTTTAACATTAAATTTGTGATAATATATTGTGACGTCTCAGACCCAGCGTCGGATCTTTTGTCCAGATCAAAGGCAGGAAACTTTCTAAGCAGGGGTTTATTTACAGGGTACAAAGCAGGTACAGGGTTAATTCATAACACAAACAGAAACAAAATACCTAATTCCTTCCAGGAGTACTGACTAATACTGCTTAGTCCCTAACTAATCGTGGGAGAACTAAACTATTTCCCCACTTTACCCAGTGTACCTGCAGCAGCTCCCTTTTCAGTCTCTCACAGGGCTGTCTGTGTGTGCCTACAGATCAGTATAGCAGCAGCGTCTCTCACCCTCTCTGTGTCACTCTCAACAGTGTGTCTCTGGCAGCATGGGGGGGGGGGGAGGAATCTCTGTGTCACTTCCTGACTATACAGGCTAGGCTAATTAGCTCATTAACTCGCAGCTGAACAGACCTTTCCAGAAGGATTAACTCTATGAGAGCTGTAAAGTCCCACAACTGCCCCAATCTAGCCCTTAGAGGGCAGTGACAGCATCACAATATGCATATGTAAAAAAAAGACAATAATTAACTCAAGTCTAAAGAGGTTTAGTAAATCTAGGCTACAAAGTAAAAAAAAAGTTGCGGTATATTATTTTTGAGATACATCAGCAACAATATATGTTTAGCATTTTCCGGTAGTAAGCAATTTTAACATAATTTTCCAGATTAGATATAACCTAGGACATAAATCATTCCAGTTCCTAATAGAAAATCAATTCTCTGGCTTTAATTACAATGAATTTTGTTGCTAATTAAAATAAATGAGAAATCTCTTCTCAACTTAATTTGAATTCATTTAGACTGGTCGTGCTCTGAGAATTGGTTCGTTAGCAGCAATGCTTCCCCCACTGCATAGCAGATCTAGGCCTCCCTGAT
Organism: Ascaphus truei; assembly: GCF_040206685.1. Classification (NCBI taxonomy): domain Eukaryota; kingdom Metazoa; phylum Chordata; class Amphibia; order Anura; family Ascaphidae; genus Ascaphus; species Ascaphus truei. The sequence continues at coordinate 25,878 of NW_027455143.1, forward strand.
CTGTTTTGAAGGGATTCTGACTCATCGGAAGGGAAACTTCACTTGTATTTTACGTCAGTGGTTTCAAAAGTGGGTCTAAATACCAAACTAACTGGCCATTAGGAATGGACACTGGCTGTTGCCCTTTAGTGAATAAACCCCATAGACTTGGGGATCCTCACTCCGTGGGATGGGCTTAGGGAAGGGCACCCGCCTTGGGCCCTGCGCCTTCGGGGGGCCTCGTGCTCCCTCCTCCTGTCGGCGGCGGGATCCAACTTCCACGCGATCGGAGGGGGGAGCTGGAGGAAAGAGTGCGGGACCCCCCCCCCTCCTCCAGTTCCCCTCTCAGCCAGGCAGAAGTTGGATCTTGGCGCCGACAGGAGGAGAGAGAGGAGAGAGCGCGGGGTGCCCTAACTGGCAGAGAGAAAGGTGTGTGTGTTCCTTTGTGAGAGGGGTTTTGACCTTTTCCGGAGCGGGCCGCCTCCTGTAGTCTCACGTTGCCATAGTGACCGACGGCAAATTACACTGTGGCGTCATATAACGCCGCGTTACCGTGGCAACGTGATGTCACATGCCGCCGTGATGGCATGATGCTGCTGGAGGAGGACCACTCATCATCCTGCTCTCACACTTACTTAACAAGCCCTGAAGTGTTGAGATAAGCGATTATATGGTTTGTTCAGTATTCCAGAATCTCACTGTTACATTGGTGGACACCGCGGGGTAGATCCTCAAAGATCCCTTTATGACTTAACGAGACATTACATTAACATCTCGTTTAGTGCTAACGGGGATCTTTAAAGCTCAGTAACTATGCGTTGAGTGCTGTTTTCACCCATAAGGAGCCCTTGCGTTACCATAACGGATGTCCGTGATAATGATATGCATAAGAGGCGTTCCCTCTAACAACGCATATCCTCAGGGCTCTGTTATAGTTACCGCAGGGATTTAATGTACCGCTAAAGGTAGCGTTACTCCCCTCCAGACCCTGAAATAGGCCTGGAAATGTGTAAGACCACAGCTAGGTCTGATATACAGTAACTATCATATTGTTAATTACAGGGTTTTTTTCATCTCCTGTCTTCTCTTTTTTTACTTTAATTAAACACCTATTCAGGGTCATGGGAGTAACACCGCCTTTGGGTGAGACAGGCTTAACTCCATGTTATTTGAAGCGAACACCAAGCAGCACTAACGTCACATGGCCCGTGCTAATGAGATCACTAACAACCATTGGTTTTGCATATATTTAGCTTTGTGGATACCCATTATACTTGGGGCAGCTAACGGACATCACCTACAGTATTTAGGCAACGTCACATTAGTAGCATGGATTGAACAGAGTTCCGACCAAGGGTCTTCCCCTGTGAGAGATAATTCATGTCTACTTACTCAATCCCAATAACAAAGCACTGTCATGTTATGCAGGCATGAGTAATGAGTAATTATTGTATGTTTCTTTTTATTTATATAGCCCCACCCATGTACTCTTTGCTTTAGTATGTTTTTAAACCTATTGTGTTTGATGCCACATAATGATAATAATATTAATAATAAAGGGGTTCACTGCTTGCAACTGGATGTTTTATTTGATAAATATGTAGATTTTTTTTTTGCATCATTGAATACATAAAACTAGGATTCAAGTGTTAATTTTAGCCTCTTGTGCCACCCACGCGCACAGTATTCCTCGTGTTAAGCGCCCTAAGGGTTGAAGAATCCTTTCTGAGCAGCATCCCTCATTCCCCGAGTTATTTACTGTGCAGCCGTGGAACTGGAAACAGGAAAACAGAAATTCTGCAGTGTTTGCTAACATTAATCAAAGACAAAGTGTCTCATTACTGCTGAAATAAGCAAAGCAGGTTTACTAAACGCTAATCTCTCATGTATGTTTGTTTCTTTAACGCTGTTCAGACTGGTTCGATAAAAGAGAATCCACTTTAAACAAGAACACCCCCCCCCCCTTTCTGTCCATATAGCGTGAAATATTAAGGATAGTATTATGAGCGGTTTGTCACCAAGAGGAATGTTCTCTTGTGTGATATCTTTGATGAAGTACTTTTTTGTGTCCCAGATTCTCCAGACCTGCAAGGTTTTATGAATAATATGCACAATAATGTGTGTGTTTCTACATTTTGCTGCAGTGTGAACATGTGTGGGAGTATATTTGATTATAATAATGTTGTAGATTTATTGGGCTGTAGGGTTTTGTGGATATATCATAAAACACGGCGGCCTTTTCTGCTCTTTGCGATATTTGCTGAAAAAATAAATAAAAAACAAGTACTAGCAAAATAAATGTGCTATCATTCATTATTTTAGTGACACATGGAAAGAAAACAGCATTTTCTTGCAGATCAATGTTCTGTTGTGTTGGTTCCTCTGAGGACAGGAGCCCTATAATCATGATTAATGCAGACATTTGACTTTCATTAAAGATCAATTGAAAAGACAAACTTTAATATTAGTGTTTTTTTTGTAATATATTGATCTTTTTCATGGATTTTCTTTGCAAACAATTCAATTATTTAGACACTCAAACAAACACACACACACACACACACACACACACACACACACACACACACACACACACACACACACACACACACACACACACACACACACACACACACACACGTATATATTAGATTGTACATATTATATTGAAATAGAATATTGTTGTCTCCTTAATAAAATGGAAATTATTTTTATATACAGGGTCTGTATATGGTTATAGAGAGGGCGGGGAGAGAGAGGGCTATTTTACTAGAGTACCAAATGCTGCATATTTTATATCCCACTCAAATAACAGTGTGACACAAGAGATATACAAGTATATTTTAATGACTCCTATTAGCATGTATCGCAGGTATGTCAGACCCTCTCGCATCGCATTAGCACCACAAACTGGGTGAATGCGGATTCTGGGCTCAGAGCCTGAAGTATCCCTACAGTAGGAAGAAGAGCTGAGATGGGGAGGTTCTGCTATTTCTCTTTATTGGTTTCTTTATTAATCGCCCCCCCCCCCTGTGCAGAGTGGAGCGTGACGAGCCATTTCTGCAACATCACCAACATGTCCTGAAGTGACAGAAAGCTGCAGGACCCTGTCAGCCATCTGTTGCACCCCATTCAGACTCGTGACACCTGCCAATGAACCAACCTGACATGTACATGGATATTCATGATCCTGAGCCTACACAGACCCTTTCTGCTGAAATCCAAAGAATGGAAACAGGGCCACAGACAGATTTCCTGGGGCCCAGGACTAGAGTTTTGACCGGGCCGCCCCCCAACCCACCCTCTCCTCTCACTCTTCCCCCACATGCAAACGTCAAAGTAAGAAAGTACAGAGGTGCCCAGTTACTAAAGTGCCCCAGCTGTACAACGGGAGCAAAACCTTGCACCAAATAGCCACATACTTATTAAAGGAAAAGAATCCCATTGAAAGCAATTGCATTTTTTTCCTTTGATAAATCTGGGGTGTTCTGCATCTGGGAGATTGCACCCCCAGATAGTGATAGTGTCTCAATTCTACATACTCTTTGGGGGTGTCATATATCCAGAATTTAGGGGGATACTGGCGTTGAATGTTTACATTAGATTGAAATGTGCGGCCTCCATTAGCAACAAATACTTTGTTTGGAACAAGTTGGAAGGACGTAGCTATGGAACAGCGTCTCTGTTAACAATTGTTTTATAATTTAAGATATATTTAATAGCATTTAAAGTAGAGGTCTGACAGCTTTAATTCAACAAGACAATAAGTATTCTGGAATACACATCACACACCTAGTTAGCACGGAGCAGAATTAGAGATCAGGATGATATTTTATAGCAAAACATTTAGAATGATAGCCATTTTAAGGGCACTCCGGCAATTTATTTTACACTTTAAAAACTTTATTTCATATACCACTTTTCTCCCAACGGGATTCAAAGCGCTTCGTAATCACAGTACAGCACGCAGATGTATTACAGACACAGTCCTTGCGCATGTGAGCTTACAATCTATGTTTTGGTGCCTGAGGATATAAGGAGCCGACACCGGGAATTGAACCTGATTCAAAGTCAGTGTTGTTGTTTACAGAGTCAGTGTCGTTACTCACTATACTGCTCCTTCTCCTTACACAAATTACACAATGCAGTGTGTGATCAACATAAAAAAGACAAAAGTAAAGTAAGGGGGATTTGTATGGAATAAAATATATAGTTTTATATTGACATGGGGGACTGAGCTGTCATTAGGTCACTTTGGTGCTACTGACCTTTTAACCCACTAACCAATCTTCCTTCTCAACATCACATAGTGGCAGAGAGGGGTGTTTTAGGCTTTGGCTGTGGTGCCAATCACAGAGGACAAGGGAACAGGGCTCAAAACAATAATTAGCTGCATCTCTGCAAGGTAGAGCCAGCAAATACTTTGCTAAATATTACACGCCCTATAGGCAGTGAATAAGGTAAGTCACCCAGCAAGGACTTGTATCATTCTTTGTCAGAATTATGAAGGATTGTGGGGCTCGGTGAAGACACATCAAAGAGCTGGTGTAATTGGGCTCTCTTCCAGCTGGTTCTGCCTGGAAGGTAAAAGAAACTCACAGTGGAAAGGGTTTATTTGAATACATTTCTTTGTAGGATGGATATGTGTTTTGCCTTTAGATTTTTATAGAAATGTTTCTTTTTCTCCCATTCTGATCAAGTACAACTACATTACACTGTATGCCGTTTTATTCTTCAGGTATTATAATTATATTTTCTGTGGAATATTTCATGTTCAGTCTCAAAAAAGTGAAAAAAAAATGTCCCTTCTGGGTGACTTTTGATGAGTAATATGCTGTATAGAGACATTCAGTTCTAGTTACCGTAGTAATATATCATACAGTGTCCTTCAGTACTAAAGATCTTTACAGGAACACTTATATAGGAGTTTATGCAGCCAACACTGTGGGGGATGGTGGTATCTTGTTTGCAATTACAATAGAAGGCACCATCATTTCAAGTAATATTCCCTATGTAACCCCTCTGTTTCCTAACCTGTAGCTGAGGTGGGGGCCCGAGTCTTTATCTCTGGTTGATATGCCACACGTGGCTTTCGGGCACACAACGGGAGACAACTACAATGGTGTTTGTAATATAACCGAGTTTATATATATATTAATGGATACTTGGGGATCTTGTGACCCGTAACAAAGGATCACTGCATCCGTGTTACAGCACATCCACATAACATTTCCTATAAATGCTGCGTGGGTGGGTGTCAGTGTCGGTGAATAATGTGGCCACCCAATCCTGGGTATCCAGGACTATGTGATGGCGCCGGACACCGTCACAGCTCATGTTTGCAACTGAGTGTAGCAGGCATGTACTTCGATACCACTTTTATCTGCGACCTTTGAGGGTCCCCGTTGGTGCTTGCTCCTCCGTGCTGCTTCCCCTGACGATCTGCTGGGCCTCCCTGCACGATATACTGCTCTTCCCTCCAGTCAACACCCGCTCTATCTTAGCGGGATACAGACTGGCCCCCGGGTCACACACAATCGAGCCTGGATTCCTCCAGGATCGTGCAGATCTGACTCCCATGTGCCCTGCCAACCCCTCTTAAAGGCTCCCCTCTTCCACAGTCTTATTTATTGGCTGATCCTATGTCCACCAAAAGTCACATGTCTGTGGCACATTGGAGAGGAACCTGATGGGGCAGTATGAGTGTGTTGCTTGGTTCACACAGGGTTACACCTATAAAACGGTATTCACCTATAGCAAGGTTCCATATTAAAAAGGAATCAAAATGATAGGATTCTGCTTAAACTCCACATCAGATTTGAGATGTTATCAAAACACGGAATAAGGAATAATAAGTATTATCTTGTGAAACTAGATCACTGTCAAAAAAGCAAGAAGGGTGGCAAATGTTGGATTTACAGTTTTCTATATGTAACATTATGTTGTCATTTAGAATTGAGCTCAGTGATTCTGCCTGTAACAAAATCTTCACCAGATTTATTATTTAAATAAGTGCATGTGTATAGTCCTCCAAAAATAATTCATGCTCAATAATAGTGTTTAAAAAAAAAAAAAACAATAGTGTTTTGCAAAAACTGACAAGGATACCAAGCCAGATGATATCAGTATACGTAACATATGCAATTATATATTGGACCCTATACTTTAACCTATTCCAACCCATTGCAATAATAACGGATCTGTGAATTCATGTAGTTTAGCACTAAGTGGTTAAAGTGCGATAAATTGCTTTTAAAATCCCACTCATGTCACTGGGACTTGCCATGTAGTAGAGCTGAATCAGCGCCATCACACTTGATTAAATAAGCCTCTAAAACACACCTCAAAACTAATATTAAAACTGGTGGTACCCAGCGGTTTGGCAGTTTATTGCATTCATTGAAGCTATTATGGGAAGTGTACGTCTCAGGTGTGCCATTTTCATTGTGCGGAGCTGTATATTCCGCAGTAATCTAAATGTGACTATACAGAAGAAAAACAATCTAACTGGTGTAGCCAAAGGAGACAATATGTTACCAGTATAAGGAGCTCTAAAGTAGACGCACATTTAAAGTATCTTTAAATAATTGAAAATCAAAAAGCAGGAACAGGCAGCCAATTTCAGTTGGTACATCAATTTGGAAAATGAATGGGTTGCCAGTACTTGGTGGAAATGGTACAAACTAATACATAAATGAAACTGCTTCCCAGCTGTCAGTTAGGGTAACGCAGCTGAATGAATCTCTCTGGAGTGGAATTATTATGGGCAGGATAAAGCTATGTGTTTCCTGCCAATAGTTTGATTTGTGCTCCGTATTTGGAATCTAAATCTTTAGCAGGAAGCAAATCCATCTTATGTCGTGTGCGCATTTTAACAGCTTTCTTAACAAGGTTTGGCATAAAGATTCTGATCCGGTGTTACTGTTCAGTAGCTTGTTAGCTCTCTAAATTAAATCAGATGAAATGATAGTTATTCTGCAGAGCCCCTTTTCGCTATGTTGTTAAACTATCTCCTCTTGCTAGGGAATAATGTAGCCCCACCCAATAGCAGGGACAAGAGAACTTCACAGCATAGTGAATTACCCATAAATAAGTGTAGCATCAAAAGTGCATGTACTAGAATACATTCTGCCATTTGTCAGTAAGGACTTACTAATAGTAATTCCATCGTTTTTCATGTTGATTTAAAGCTGCAATTCAGTCTTTTTTTTTTAATTTCTTTTTTTACTTCAATAGTTTCATGTGGGCAATCTCTAATTACCTAAAGAACTGCATAGCTGCCGATCAATTCGTTCTCCGTCTATTGATCGGCAAAGTTTGGCGACATCTTTAAATATGGGGAATGTAAATCGTTGGTATAGGAACAAGCATGCTTGTTAAAATAGAATACAAGAAAATTGGTCTTTCAAAGTAGTTTTTTTTTTTTAAAAAACAGAAAATGCTAAAGGTATTTTTTCTTACTACAGAACTGATTTATTAAAAAAAAACACACATGCAGGATATTGCCTGAACTGCAGCTTTAAGTGCAGTAGGTCGCAGTTTGATTGATGATTAATGAAAACTTTACAACGTATGGTATAGTTTATGGAGACAGGATCTCCATGTTGCATTTATTCATCTATAAGAATGAAACCATAAAAGGTAATGTTTATTATGACAGCTCACTAATATATTGTTTTGGTTCTTTTATGGGACCGTTACATGGACAGTGGGAAAAAAAAGTTTTAACAATAAAGAAAGGGCTAGTCACGAGCCTGTGAGGACTGAGGTCTGCATACATTTTACCATCTCTGGTTGGAGCCACGATCAAACCTTCCTACAAAGCCACTTTAATTCTGTAGTTCATTAAAATGGAGAGTTAGTTGGTAAAAGCTTCAGTAAATATCATAGATGTTTCAAATGTCCACTTTCCATAAATTTACAAAACAGGGCAGAAGTTTATTCTGGATTTCAGCGGTTTTATGGGGCGCCACTTGCTTGCTATGTGGGACAGCACTGAAAGGGCAAGAGATGGAAGTGAATACTTGTACTGTGATGATTAGAGACTGATGAATGCTCAGAAGAGATTCAGGACTCCAGATAAACTAACTTAGGCTCCTCTTTATTGTGTAGAACAGGAACACACAGCAGACAAGCATTAACCCAGTCCCTAATTGCCACTGGAGAAGGAGAGAACAAGGAGTCTATGGCATGTAACACAAACCATGATCTGGTGGCTCCTCAGTGCCCAACCACTTTGTAGTGATTCCGGAGTCTGTAAACTGGAAAATTATAGCTACATCTACTTACTTAGGAGAAGTAACAATGCACTAGTGGAAGTGGTTACAGAATGTCACATATAGGTAGCTAACCATTGGGATGTCACTATGCGCATTAGCAATGCGGTGGTTAATAAAGATCTCTAGCAGTGTATTCCTCTGGCAACAGATTCTATGTGATCCCAGCAGGTGGGAGTCCAAAATCTTGAAATGCAGATAACACTCAGAAATAATGGATATTGGTAAATTCCAGCTCGTTGATGAGTTACTATGTTAGCAAAGAGAATAATTTACAACTATTTGTCAACACAATAACATAGAGACATGGGATTGTATTATATACCCTCTAACCGCACCTATGTTACTCGTCCTCTCGCTGATAAAGATAGTCTCATAAAGAGTAAGGCTAAGGCCCCGGTTACGGCGCTCTAATGCGCGCCCGCGCTTTCGGCTGCGCGTTCCGGCGATTCCCCGGTCTGCAGCTCACTGCAGGAGCAGAGACCGGGGGGGGCGTGCCGGAGGAGTGACGGGGGCGCGGCCATGACGTCACCCGGCAGGTTCGCCCTCATTGGCTGAACCGCCGGGGGGCGTGCCTAGCCGCTCGACGCGAGTTCCTGCTCTCAATTCTATTGAGAGCAGGAGTAGCTCTCGCGCGAGCGCTGCGGCCCCCCCTCGCAGCGGGCCCGGCGCCGTTGCGGGGAGGGCTCTGGTGAGCGCAGCGTCCGCCACAGCGGACGCTGCAGCATGCAGCGGGGGCAAGGCCTAATGCTCTAGGAGAGATGCGGGGAGGTCCTTTCCCTGCCCCATTGGTTGACGCTTGAAACCTTCTGCTTCATAGAAAACAAGCAAATACAAATATATCTGATCATTTTGTATCAAAGGTTTAGAGGAACTGCATTACCGCTCCTGTTGTGTGCGCAGAATACGAAGACAGATATAGTAAACTGCCCTTGTTAAGAGGCTCCTGTATAAGATTCTCACATGCCTGAAAGCCCCTGCATCCCACAACAATAGTGGGGCTACAGCGTCCCTATTTTCAAGCATCAGTTGTTGGAGGGTCAGCGTTTCAGGGATAACTTGATTTTTAGATGCCAATTTTTAATGTGGATCACTCCGATATCTAAAGAAGGGCCCAAAGGATTTAGGACCATATTTACTAAGTAGTGCTATTCTGTAAGACACGTTTCATCACCGGAAGACCCCCTATGGCCCAATCACGTGGCACATGTTAATAATAAAAAAAATGTCGAAGGAAGGTGTTAGGCTGTTTTAATGTTTTTGCAAAAGTCAAACTGTTGCTTTGAAATATATACGTAGGAGGTTCAGCTCCACCTATTAACACAATTTATTTCCCCTCTTTCCAGCGGTCTCGGCTATGAGATACAGTGCGTCAGCGTTTGGATTTGCTGTAAGTAATTTCACATCGATACTTGTAGTAGGGAAACGAAGGCATGAAATACATCCCCTGCCACTAGTTCGCTAGGTTTACTTTGGAACGTATCTTTGACTACCACATGTAACGTGGTGGCTATCCAGTTTGCCAGCTTCCCCAACCGTGGTATCAATTGTGAGAGAACTGATAAAAATGTCACCAAAAAACGGTGTTAAATAATTAGCTCTGAGCGTGCTAAATACTGGGATTCATTATCAATTCTTGATCAATTGCTTAATTATTTCAGTTCATTTATTTCCTTATTCTCTTACTGTTCATCAAAAATGGAATTGCTCTTCATCACTTCATGTTAAGTCACTTGGGTGTTGATGTGCTTCATGACTTAATCTATTATTCCTATTGGCCTATGTGATGAGGAAGCTGAAAACTGCAGAGATACCCCCTTGGGAGGTAAAAAAAAACAGGGGGCCCCCAGAGCTGAAATCAATAGGGTTCACCTCCGAAGACCCCTGGCTTCAATCCTGTATTAACATTTTTATTTTATTTAAAAAAAAAGGCTTGGATTACTCCTTTAACTAGCCCCTTGTGTTTGGGTAACAGCCAATCACGATAGCTACTATTTTACTATTTCCAATTCCCCTCATTGTAGCTCATATCTAGTAAGCAATCTTCTGCCATAAAGCCACCTCCTGGTGCTGGAAAATACATTACCGCCCATTGACTTGAACAGACTGTAAGGTAGCTTCCAGCAAAGGAGGGTGACTTAGGACAGAAGACTGCTTAATACATATGGCCGTTATATTCTTGTAGCATATAAGTGGTGTTCCAAAGATACTCATTGTATACAAACACACAAATGGTATATCTTGAGAATACCAAATTCTCTTCTATGCGGATGCGTGTGTTTGTTTACTTTGCCTGTTCATATATTTTGAAAGTAGGAATTGTAATATGCAGACATAAATGTGATCACTTTATAACCAATTATGAACTTTATTTTTTGTGTATGTAGCAGTTGATATTTGAAATGCCTTTACTATTTCTGTTTCATGGTCATTGTGACTCTTAAGTGCTCTATACTGTAACTCAGCCCAGCACTTATTCCTCAACATGAGTTAGGATATAGCATATCCTGTCGTATTTGTTTATTGGCTGTTAAATTCTAATAAGAAAATTAAACATGTTACATTTTAACAAATGGCAATTAAGAGTATTTGCTCTTAGTACTCCAGTTGTTAAGTGGACTGGGGCAGTATATGACCATCTTTCTTTCTTTTTTATTTTTTAGTTTGATGCAGTCCTGGATGTCTTATCATCAGCAATAGTACTGTGGCGTTACAGCAATGCAGCTGCAGTGCATTCTGCACATAGAGAATATATGTGAGTAGATGATGCTGCTATCCCAATGTCTATGCCTCTAAAAGCAAAATAGACTAACTTGACATAGTGATGTTGATTAATGTATTCTGAATATCATTTGATATTTTTCAGCTAATGGTAACATATTCAACATTAATAGACATGCCAAATACATCTAAATCTCTTTGTTAGTATTAATGTCAGACTATAAAAAAATATATCAGACAGATGAATATATACATTGGGTTCGATATATTGATGATGCTTTGTGAAATTGTTAAAAGGTACCTTACTTAGACAGTTAGGCATGGAATGCTCTGTGTCCGTTGACTTGATACAGTACATCACCCTCCCTGAGTTTATAGAATGTTTTTGTTGTTGTTTAGGGATTTTCTATAACCCTGGCTTAGTAAAAGCTTATTGTAAATGATACCTCATGCACCAGCTGCAATTTAATAATGTGGTTGTTAGACTTGATCATCCACACACTCAACAAGAACAAATCATATTAACAATACCATGGGTCAAATAGACCGATAAAATATATGTACATTCCTATTTCATAAAGATATATTTATGCTTAATAGGTTTCATCAAGTGATACAGTGAATCAACTGCTATGTATAAAAATAAAACATTATATCATGTCTCTTTTATTCTATATAGTGCTCATTTAGTCGTGTTACTATGTATCCCTGCAATTCCTTTTTAAAGACTACAATAATAGGAGCCAGCAGGCGGGAGGAAATCTCTAGCGTGATCCTCTTTATTTTAATGTTTAAATGGGAAGCTGGTTTGGAGAGCAGTGATGGCAATCATTTGCATTTAATAGGTTGAGAAATTCAGATGGTGAATGGACATTTAACTGTATTAGTGCCATAGGGTTTAAGTTACATACATTTTGGCTTCAGTCATTTGACCACTATTACACTGATCAGATAACGTTGAAGATCCCTGCTCATGCACTAACAGAAAAAGCCATTCCTTTCCCATGTATCATCTTGTATTTACAATCCAGAAGATACAACCCAAACATCAGTGATTAAACTACAATGAAGGCTAGTGAAATATGTTTGGTGCAGTAGCTGATAACATTTATATCAGGGGTAGCCAACTACAGTATTCAAGCGCTACCAACAGGCCAGGTTATAAGGATAGCCCTGCTTCAGCACCAGTGACTCAATCAGTGGCTCAGTCAAAGCCTTTGACTGAGCCACTGATTGAGCCACCTGTGCTGAAGCAGCGATATCTTGAAAATATGACCTGTTGGTGGCCCTTGAGGACTGCAGTTGCCCCCCCACCCCCGCCTAATACTGCATGCATTTTAATTAGAAAAAAAAGGCACTTATTGTATTAAAAGTGCAAAACAATGATAGATTTCCTGACTTATGTACTGTATAGTACATAATTGTCCACCCATATAGCACACACCTAGTGTTTTTATTGCATTCTGTGAATATTACAAGCCTCAGCCTTAATGTGATGCAAACACTGTGCATTATATAGCTATAATGTAAGTGGGAAATAAGGGCATACAATGTTCATATACTGTAGTGTCATTAATTGCAACCCCCTATTACCCCACCAGGTGGCTTACTCACTGGGCAGAAAAACAAACAAACGTGTGAGCTTTGTATGCAAACAGTAGTAAATACGATTGCTTCCCCTAACTATGAATCTTGCAGGCGAATTGGCAAGGTCATTGGAAGGTGATGACGAAATACTCGCTGGGTCTCAGTAAATGGGCTTTGTGTCTAAACCATGCACACGTCTGTAAGTACACTGGCATTTCCGTGCAATCAAATATATATAACAAAAATAAGAAAGGGAGGCTGGTATGACGGGACTTTCATTTACAGACAGGAGTACACACGTTTCATTTATAAATAGTGTAACCTCCTTTTGAACGAAAGGATATTCTGATTTAAAAAGTATAAATCTTCTGAGCTCCAAAAAGCTTTAACCCAAGGCTAAGCAGGAACTACTTCATTAAAGGCCCTTTAGAATATTTTTTATTATATTTTTCATTTGTGTTTCCTTTGATGTAAAATGTATATGCAGTTTTATCCTGCGCTCTATATATATATTGTGTATACCTCATTTGCTCTAGTTTAAACTAATAAATAAGTGCCTTATATGCAATTGCAGTACTGATATTATATCAATGCTATTTTTTTTTGTACACTATACTAACACTTGGAAATGTCATTATTGTAGGAATAAAAAATATATACATGTAACAAAAGCCTCTGGTTCTGAAGTGAGTGAAAATGTACGGTTCAATAAATCAATATACTATAAGTACAATTATAGGATAAGTATCCGTCCTCTAAATTTAACATAGGTTGAACTCGATGGACATATGTCGTTTTTCAACCTCATCTACAACGTAACTATGTAATTACTCTTTTTTGTGATTCTACCCAGTACAATTAAGATATATTCTCGACATCCAACCCCTAAAGCTACTGTCAGCAACAAATTAAGAGAAAGGTTAAGAGTTGAAGCTATTTAATTGTGAGAATAATTTTATTTACTTCATTATTTTTCTGATAAGGATGAATGTTGCTTTGAAAAATGAAGCAGTGTCTCAGTGGTAAATCACTGTATAATGATACCCTTTGATTGCTAGGAAAGGGATGTCTTGCTAATGACACAAAGATGGCTAGAGTCAGGTAATCTTAGTCTCATAATCTGATGGAGAGATGAGGGGGGGGGCTTTCTTTTTAATTTGTTAGCAATTTTACAAGAGAAAAAAAGAGACTGATAAGGGAAAATCCAACAACAATATAAAGTGTCTATGGTGGAAAAGCCACCTAATAAGGATACTGAAACCAGTAGTAGTAAAAAAAACCCCAAAAAAAACACTATAATATATTAGAATGAGAATAGAGTAAAAAATGTTACAGTGTAGAAAAATATTAGAGCCAAAAGGCAAATATCATTAGAGAATTGAGAAAAATATTAGAAACATACAGAGTTGCAACATACCCTTGGGGTGGGGACCGACATTAAGTTTCGGGGTGCAACCCCTTCGTCAGATTCCCCCCACCTGGGTATGTTGCAACTCATATGTTCACCTGTTCTCTAATACTGTATAAGGCAAACTCCTTCCCCAATCTAAGTTAATAAAGTGCAGAGTTGTTGGGAGGTCGAGATACTGTTTGATGGGCAACATAAGAGTTCTTCGGCACTCTAACTGTGTGCAAGTGGTCAAGACCTTCCAGGATTGTTATTCCGTGCGGTTTCATCAAGATCACCTTGTTTGATGTTACCAGCTCACACACACACACACACACACACACACACACACACACACACACACACACACAGACCGTAGTGCCAGGTCTCTAAATACCACGGTGAGAGACACGCACGTCATGTGACTTTCAACGCTCCGCATGTGACCCCGAATGGTCTGACATCTATTTGAGTACTGTACCTTCCGACAAACAAATACTGACCGCAGCCTTGATATGTCCTTGTCCCAAAGGTCCATCCTTATGCTGTTTGAATGCTGCAGACCTTTAAAATTGTAGAAGTATACTGTTTTTTTATCCACCAAAAACTCGATGACACAACCATGTTTATAGTTTACTTTGAAATTCAAAAACTAAAAATATCACTTGGGCTCCCCTCTACTTTAATTTTTCTTTATTATTATTATTATTATTTATAAAGATGACCAATCTGGTTCCAAAAGTGTTCGTTCAAAAATGAGGACTACCTAATGTATTAAATCAGAGATCTGGGATAGATTAAAATTGTTGCAGGTTTATTTTTTAATAACCCTCTGTGCTCCAATGTGACTGATTTGTAATTTTTTTTAATAAAGAAAAAAAAATCCATTCGGATTAGTGTTCACATTTAAGCCAGGACTACCTGCAAATAAAAGGACACAATAATTGAAGAATACTGTACATTCTGGCATTAGTTGTTTACGAAACCATCAGGGACTCGGAGAGATTTTTAGAAACATTTTCCCACACAGTAAACAAGTCTTAAAATATTAATTATCCCTCTTTCAGCAAGTAATTGTAAATTTGCAATGCTGAGGCAGTAGATCATTTAACACATGGAAATTAGGGAGGCAGCCATTAGACTAAATTAAAACCGGAGGCAAAATTAAAAACATATATCCATTTTGAAGTTGGTGCCAGGCAGTTGACGGATAACCACAAAATCAGACAAGACAGTCTTTTCAAGGCAAGACATGTTTGCACCTCTGAGAAAGGCTGCATTCTGCACACAATCTGTTAACCAATCTGTCCTATTCTGAGCCACTGCGCCTTTATGTACGATTGTGTTTGTGCAAGTGTGAACAAATAAAATCCCCATATGGCCCATACTATAAAAAGCAGTAATATAATATCAAATAACAAAACTATCTGCTTACTGCAGGCTATTTTTGTTGCAGTTTCTTCCAAAATAAAGTATAAGTGTCTGCATCTTTTTATAGACCACAACACTACGGAGGTTCTTATTCTGTATCCGCTGACGCAGCCCGTCAGGCCATTTTCGTCTGAAATTTGCTATGGACTTCAATGGGGAATTTTGTCCGGAAACGCCTTATAATCCACTGCAGCGGATATAGAATAAATCCCGACTCCCTTGGGATGGGCACTTTACTGGTGTTTTGGTTCTTAAAAAAATAAATGATGATTGGTGTTTTGATTTTGCTGGAACTCACGTGATTTTGTTTTTGGATTTTGAAACAATTGTGGAAAACATTTTGTAAATAAGCAAGACTTTTTCTTTACAAAAAATGTCCACGTTTTTCGAACCTTGAACTTTTTTTTTGCAAACATTTGCTGGGTTTTTTCATTTATAAATTTTAAAAAGTCCCAATTTCCTAAAGAAAAAATATCTAAAAACAAACAAAAACAAATCAGAGGATAAACCTTTTTTGGGTCAAGGGACTCTTCTTCGACACTTTGTCGTCTCAATGCATTTACAATGGATGAGGGCTGAGGGGTAGACAGAATCATATACTTTTTCGTAATCTATGAATCCTAAAACGAGTGGTAGATTGTGCTCGTTACTTTGGGAAATCACTTCTTGTACAACTTTGATGTGGTCCGTTGTGTTGTAAGCACAGTGAAATTGCTTGTTCTCAATGGTGCAAAGTCTGTTGCAGTCAATCAGTGAGTATCTTTGCAATAATCTTGTAAGTGATTGGGTGCAGAACTGATTGATCTGAAGTTCCTGATGTCTTCCTTGTCTCCTTTCTTATGGACGAGGATAACTGTATTGCTTCATTGTTCTGGGATTTTCCTGTTCTTTAATCAGCATGTAAAGAGTATTACAAGGAGTTTCTCCATTTGTTCCCCAACTACCGTCAACATTACAGTTCCATCTTCCCCGGGGGCTTCCCACTTTTCATTGATGTTATTGCGTTTGCCACTCCTGGAAGGACCTACTGTATGATACATCATTGCTGGTTTCTTTTCGCCCTTCATATGCTGGATTGTTTTTGCACAATTTCTAGTAGAAGTTCTCAACTCTCTTTAAGATACCTGCGCATACTTTTTTTTATTGCTCCATTTGAGTGCAATGATTTGTTTCGTCCCAATCATAACTTCACCATATTGCAGTTATATTTTCTTACATCTTCAGTTCTACGCTGGTGGATGGTATTGCCCAGCTGTGTATGTTCCATTCTTGTTCCTGCGTGTTTGTAGCATTGCCTCAGTAACTGCTTTGTCTTCTGACATTTTCTCATCCAGATTTTTTTGCTTGCGATTCCTCCAGTTTTTTTTTCAGCGCTTTGAACTATAATCTTCCTACGTTTTTTTCCGAAATGTTTGCTGACGTGTCCTCACGCATTTCGAGGTAACTGAATCGATTATTCAACTCTAGTTGAAATTCTCTGCTGTTGTTCTTGATGTCGATTGTTTTGGTCTTTTTCATAATTTTTCTTTTTGTCTATCTTCGCATTCAGATGTAATTTGCTGCGAACCAACCAGTGATCACTTGTCAAAAGGGTTAAGGACTATGCAGTCTTCAATCACCTTCCTTATTAGCTAGGATATAGTCCATTAAATATATATATATATACAGTGTTCGACTATCCTATACATTTGCTCGCCCCGGGCGAGTGGATTTAACCCCCGGGCGAGTAAATATTGGCCCAAGCAGCACACGTTTGGTACTAGGTGGCGAGTAGATTTTTTTGTGTGGCGAGTAGATTTTTTGGTGATTTGTCAACCACTGTATATATATATATGTATATATATATATATATATATATATATATATGTATATATATATATATATATATATATATATATATATATATATAGCAACTGTAAATATTTCTGTATATTCATTTGCACGTCTTAGACAGGTCTGCAACCCTGTCTTTCACCATTATCGCCCAGCACACAGCACTTCCACTGCAGCAAGGGATTCTGGGAAATGACATGCAAATGAGCACACCGTGCCACCTTTTATCTCAAGCTCACATTACATGAACAACCCTTGTTGCCAATGCATGCTGCTTTAAACACAGCTTTTAAGCAAGGGCTTGGGAGATGCAAAGCCAGTAAACCCACTCACAGACATGTTTCAACCTTGATGGGTATCATCAGTGTGAGGTTGGTTGCTGGCATTTGCTCATTTGAGATTAAGAGTAGGTAATCACCACACTTATTAAGGTTATGGTGGGTAAAAAAAGTGACAAAAACCCACAACAGTAAAGCTTTACTGTGGAGGGTTTTTGTGTGTGTGTGTGTGTGTGTGTGTGTGTGTGTGTGTGTGTGTTATATATATATATATGCAGTGTTCGACAAACCTATACATTTGCTCGCCCCGGGCGAGCGGATTTAACCCCCCGGGCGAGTAAATATTGCCCAAGCAGCACATGTTTGGTACTAGGTGGCGAGTAGATTTTTTTGTGTGGCGAGTAGATTTTTTGGTGATTTGTCAACCACTGTATATATGTATATATATATATATATATATATATATATATATATAGATATATATATATATATATATGTATATATATGTATATATATATAGTGCAGAATAAATGAGTTCTTCAGTATTAGGTGATACCTTTTTTATTGGACTAACAATTTATGTCATAGGACAAGCTTTCGAGAGTTCTCCTCTCTTCTTCAGGTCAGCAAGTATTGTCCTATGACATAAATTGTTAGTCCAATAAAAAAGGTATCACCTAATACTGAAGAACTCATTTATTCTGCACTATCGCAACTGGACTAACACGGCTACTTTCTGCTTTATATATATATATATATATATATATATACATACAGTGTTCGACAAATCACCCAAAAATTTACTCACCCAACCAAAAAATCTACTCGCCACCTAGTCCCGCCCCCAACCCCGCCCCTAGTCCCGCCCCCAACCCTAATCCCGCCCCCAACCTCGCTTTAAAATAAAATATATAAATAAAATACATTTAATAAATTCCTAGTCAGAA
>NW_027455144.1:0-44308 GCF_040206685.1 Ascaphus truei
TGATGCGAGGGGGAGAGAGAGAACCGTGTGATGCGGGGGAGAGAGAGAGAACCGTGTAATGCGGGGGGGGGGGAGAGAACAGTGTGATGGGGGGGGGAGAGAACCGTGTGATGCGGGGGGGGGGGGGAGAGAGAGAGAGAACCGTGTTATGCGGGGGTGGGGGGGGAGAGAGAGATAACCGTGTGATGCGGGGGGGGAGAGAGAGAACCGTATGATGCGGGGGGAGAGAGAGAGAGAACAGTGTGATGCGGGGGGGGAGAGCGAGAGAACCGTGTGATGCGGGGGGGAGAGCGAGAGAACCGTGTGATGCGGGGGGGGGGGGGGGGAGAACCGTGTGATGCGGGGGGGGGGGGGGAGAGAGAACCGTGTGATGCGGGGGGGGGGGAGAGAGAACCGTGTGATGCGGGGGGGGGGGAGAGAGAACCGTGTGATGCGGGGGGGGGGGAGGAGAGAGAACCGTGTGATGCGGTGGGGGGAGAGAGAGAGAACCGTGTGATGCGGGGGGGGAGAGAGAGAGAACCGTGTGATGCGGGGGGGGAGAGAGAGAGAACCGTGTGATGCGGGGGGGAGAGAGAGAGAACCGTGTGATGCGGGGGGGGAGAGAGAGAGAACCGTGTGATGCGGGGGGGAGAGAGAGAGAACCGTGTGATGCGGGGGGGGAGAGAGAGAGAACCGTGTGATGCGGGGGGGGGGGGGAGAGAGAGAGAACCGTGTGATGCGGGGGGGGGGGAGAGAGAGAGAACCGTGTGATGCGGGGGGGGGGGGAGAGAGAACCGTGTGATGCGGGGGGGGGGGGGGGGGAGAGAGAGAGAACCGTGTGATGCGGGGGGGGGGGAGAGAGAGAGAACCGTGTGATGCGGGGGGGGGGGGAGAGAGAGAACCGTGTGATGCGGGGGGGGGGGAGAGAGAGAGAACCGTGTGATGCGGGGGGGGGGGGGGAGAGAGAGAGAACCGTGTGATGCGGGGGGGGGGGGGGAGAGAGAGAGAACCGTGTGATGCGGGGGGGGAGAGAGAGAGAACCATGTGATGCGGGGGGGAGAGAGAGAGAACCTTGTGATGCGGGGGGGAGAGAGAGAGAACCTTGTGATGCGGGGGGGAGAGAGAGAGAACCTTGTGATGCGGGGGGGGAGAGAGAGAGAACCGTGTGATGCGGGGGGGGAGAGAGAGAACCGTGTGATGCGGGGGGGGGGGGGGGAGAGAGAGAACCGTGTGATGCGGGGGGGGTGGGGAGGAGAGCGAGAGAACCGTGTGATGCGGGGGGGGAGAGCGAGAGAACCGTGTGATGCGGGGGGGGGGGGGGGAGAGAGAGAGAACCGTGTGATGCGGGGGGGGAGAGAGAGAACCGTGTGATGCAGGGGTGGGGGGGGAGAGAGAACCGTGTGATGGGGGTGGGGGGGAGAGAGAGAGAGAGAACCGTGTGATGGGGGGTGGGGGGGAGAGAGAGAGAACCGTGTGATGGGGGGGGAGAGAGAACCGTGTGATGGGGGTGGGGGGGAGAGAGAGAGAACCGTGTGATGGGGGGTGGGGGGGAGAGAGAGAGAGAGAACCGTGTGATGGGGGGGGGGGGGGAGGGGGAGAGAGAGAGAGAACCGTGTGATGGGGGGGGGGAGAGAGAGAACCGTGTGATGCGGGGGTGGGGGGGGGAAGAGAGAGAGCCGTGTGATGCGGGGGGTGGGGGGGGAAGAGAGAGAGAGCCGTGTGATGCGGGGGGGGAGAGAGAGAACCGTGTGATGCGGGGGGGAGAGAGAGAGAACCGTGTGATGCGGGGGGGAGAGAGAGAACCGTGTGATGCGGGGGGGAGAGCGAGAGAGAGCCGTGTGATGCGAGGGGGAGAAAGAGAACCGTGTGATGCGGGAGAGAGAGAGAGAGAGAACAGTGTGATGCGGGGGGGGAGAGCGAGAGAACCGTGTGATGCGGGGGTGGGGGGGGAGAGCGAGAGAACCGTGTGATGCGGGGGTGGGGGGGAGAGCGAGAGAACCGTGTGATGCGGGGGGGGGGGGGGGAGAGAGAGAACTGTGTGATGCGGGGGGGGGGGGGAGAGAACCGTGTGATGCGGGGGGGAGAGAGAGAGAACCGTGTGATGCGGGGGGGAGAGAGAGAGAACCGTGTGATGCGGGGGGGGAGAGAGAGAGAACCGTGTGATGCGGGGGGGGGGGGAGAGAGAGAGAGAACCGTGTTATGCGGGGGTGGGGTGGGAGAGAGAGAGAACCGTATGATGCGGGGGGGAGAGAGAGAACAGTGTGATGCGGGGGGGGAGAGCGAGAGAACCGTGTGATGCGGGGGGGGGGGAGAACAGTGTGATGCGGGGGGGGAGAGAGAGAGAACCGTGTGATGCGGGGGGGGAGAGAGAGAGAACCGTGTGATGCGGGGGGGAGAGAGAGAGAACCGTGTGATGCGGGGGGGGAGAGAGAGAGAGAACCGTGTGATGGGGGGGGGGGGAGAGAGAACCGTGTGATGGGGGGTGAGAGATAGAGAGAGAACCGTGTGATGTGGGGGTGGGGGGGGAAGAGAGAGCCGTGTGATGCGGGGGTGGGGGGGGGGAAGAGAGAGACAGAGCCGTGTGATGCGGGGGGGAGAGAGAGAACCGTGTGATGCGGGGGGGAGAGAGAGAGAACCGTGTGATGCGGGGGGGAGAGAGAGAGAACCGTGTGATGCGAGGGGGAGAAAGAGAACCGTGTGATGCGGGGGAGAGAGAGAGAGAGAACAGTGTGATGCGGGGGGGGAGAGCGAGAGAACCGTGTGATGCGGGGGGGAGAGAGAACCGTGTGATGCGGGGGGGAGAGAGAGAGAGAACCGTGTGATGGGGGGGGGGAGAGAGAGAGAGAACCGTGTGATGCTGGGGTGGGGGGGGGGGGAGAGAGAGAGAGAGAACCGTGTGATGCGAGGGTGGGGGGGGGGGGAGAGAGAGAACCGTGTGATGCGGGGGTGGGGAGAGAGAGAGAGAACCGTGTGATGCGGGGGTGGGGAGAGAGAGAACCCTGTGATGCGGGGGTGGGGAGAGAGAGAGAGAACCGTGTGACGCGGGGGTGGGTAGAGAGAGAGAGAACCGTGTGATGCGGGGGGTGGGGGGGAGAGCGAGAGAACCGTGTGATGCGGGGGTGGGGGGGGAGAGCGAGAGAACCGTGTGATGCGGGGGGGGGGGGGGGAGAGAGAGAACTGTGTGATGCGGGGGGGGGGGGGGAGAGAACCGTGTGATGCGGGGGGGAGAGAGAGAGAACCGTGTGATGCGGGGGGGAGAGAGAGAGAACCGTGTGATGCGGGGGGGAGAGAGAGAGAACCCGTGTGATGCGGGGGGGGGGGGGAGAGAGAGAGAGAACCGTGTTATGCGGGGGTGGGGTGGGAGAGAGAGAGAACCGTATGATGCGGGGGGAGAGAGAGAACAGTGTGATGCGGGGGGGGAGAGCGAGAGAACCGTGTGATGCGGGGGGGGGGAGAACAGTGTGATGCGGGGGGGGAGAGAGAGAGAACCGTGTGATGCGGGGGGGGGGGGAGAGAGAGAACCGTGTGATGCGGGGGGGGGGAGAGAGAACCGTGTGATGCGGTGGGGGGAGAGAGAGAGAACCGTGTGATGCGGGGGGGAGAGAGAGAGAACCGTGTGATGCGGGGGGGAGAGAGAGAACCGTGTGATGCGGGGGGGGGGGGAGAGAGAGAACCGTGTGATGCGGGGGGGGGGGGGGAGAGAGAACCGTGTGATGCGGGGGGGGGGGGAGAGAGAGAGAGAACCGTGTGATGCGGGGGGGGGGGGGAGAGAGAGAGAACCGTGTGATGCGGGGGGGAGAGAGAGAGAACCACGTGATGCGGGGGGGGAGAGAGAGAGAACCTTGTGATGCGGGGGGGAGAGAGAGAGAACCTTGTAATGCGGGGGGGAGAGAGAGAGAACCGTGTGATGCGGGGGGGGAGAGAGAGAACCGTGTGATGCGGGGGGGGGGTGGAGAGAGAGAACCGTGTGATGCGGGGGGGGGGGGTGGGGGAGAGAGCGAGAGAACCGTGTGATGCGGGGGGGGGGGGGGGGAGAGAACCGTGTGATGCAGGGGTGGGGGGGGAGAGAGAACCGTGTGATGGGGGTGGGGGGGAGAGAGAGAGAGAGAGAACCGTGTGATGGGGGGGTGGGGGGGAGAGAGAGAGAACCGTGTGATGGGGGGGGAGAGAGAACCGTGTGATGGGGGGTGGGGGGGAGAGAGAGAGAGAGAACCGTGTGATGGGGGGGGGGGAGGGGGAGAGAGAGAGAGAACCGTGTGATGGGGGGGGGAGGGGGGAGAGAGAGAGAGAACCGTGTGATGCGGGGGTGGGGGGGGAAGAGAGAGAGCCGTGTGATGCGGGGGTGGGGGGGAAGAGAGAGAGAGCCGTGTGATGCGGGGGGGGGAGAGAGAGAACCGTGTGATGCGGGGGGAGAGAGAGAGAACCGTGTGATGCGGGGGGGGAGAGAGAGAGAACCGTGTGATGCGGGGGGGGAGAGAGAGAGAACCGTGTGATGCGGGGGGGAGAGCGAGAGAGAGCCGTGTGATGCGAGGGGGAGAGAGAGAACAGTGTGATGCAGAGGGAGAGAGAGAACAGTGTGATGCAGGGTGGAGAGAGAGAACAGTGTGATGCAGGGTGGAGAGAGAGAACAGTGTGATGCAGGGGGGAGAGAGAACAGTGTGATGCAGGGGGGAGAGAGAACAGTGTGATGCGGGGGGGGAGAGAGAACCGTGTGATGCTGGGGTGGGGGGGGGGGAGAGAGAGAACCGTGTGATGCGAGGGTGGGGGGGGGGGGAGAGAGAGAACCGTGTGATGCGGGGGTGGGGAGAGAGAGAGAGAATCGTGTGATGCGGGGGTGGGGAGAGAGAGAGAGAACCCTGTGATGCGGGGGTGGGGAGAGAGAGAGAGAACCGTGTGATGCGGGGGTGGGTAGAGAGAGAGAGAACCGTGTGATGCGGGGGTGGGGGGGAGAGCGAGAGAACCGTGTGATGCGGGGGTGGGGGGGGAGAGCGAGAGAACCGTGTGATGCGGGGGGGGGGGGAGAGAGAGAACTGTGTGATGCGGGGGGGGGGGGAGAGAACCGTGTGATGCGGGGGGGGAGAGAGAGAGAACCGTGTGATGCGGGGGGGAGAGAGAGAGAACCGTGTGATGCGGGGGGGAGAGAGAGAGAACCGTGTGATGCGGGGGGGGGGGGGAGAGAGAGAGAGAGAACCGTGTTATGCGGGGGTGGGGTGGGAGAGAGAGAGAACCGTATGATGCGGGGGGAGAGAGAGAACAGTGTGATGCGGGGGGGGAGAGCGAGAGAACCGTGTGATGCGGGGGGGGGGGGGAGAACAGTGTGATGCGGGGGGGAGAGAGAGAGAACCGTGTGATGCGGGGGGGGGGGGGGAGAGAGAGAACCGTGTGATGCGGGGGGGGGGGGGGGAGAGAACCGTGTGATGCGGTGGGGGGAGAGAGAGAGAACCGTGTGATGCGGGGGGGGGAGAGAGAGAGAACCGTGTGATGCGGGGGGGAGAGAGAGAACCGTGTGATGCGGGGGGGGGGGGGGGAGAGAGAACCGTGTGATGCGGGGGGGGGGGGGAGAGAGAGAACCGTGTGATGCGGGGGGGGGGGGAGAGAGAGAGAGAACCGTGTGATGCGGGGGGGGGGGAGAGAGAGAGAACCGTGTGATGCGGGGGGGAGAGAGAGAGAATCACGTGATGCGGGGGGGAGAGAGAGAGAACCGTGTGATGCGGGGGGGGAGAGAGAGAACCGTGTGATGCGGGGGGGGGGGGAGAGAGAGAACCGTGTGATGCGGGGGGGGGGTGGGGAGAGAGCGAGAGAACCGTGTGATGCGGGGGGGGGGGGGGAGAGAACCGTGTGATGCAGGGGTGGGGGGGGGAGAGAGAACCGTGTGATGGGGGTGGGGGGGGAGAGAGAGAGAGAGAACCGTGTGATGGGGGGTGGGGGGGAGAGAGAGAGAACCGTGTGATGGGGGGGGGGAGAGAGAACCGTGTGATGGGGGTGGGGGGGAGAGAGAGAGAGAACCGTGTGATGGGGGGGGGGGGAGGGGGAGAGAGAGAGAGAACCGTGTGATGGGGGGGGGAGGGGGAGAGAGAGAGAGAACCGTGTGATGCGGGGGTGGGGGGGGAAGAGAGAGAGCCGTGTGATGCGGGGGTGGGGGGGAAGAGAGAGAGAGCCGTGTGATGCGGGGGGGAGAGAGAGAACCGTGTGATGCGGGGGGGAGAGAGAGAGAACCGTGTGATGCGGGGGGGAGAGAGAGAGAACCGTGTGATGCGGGGGGGAGAGAGAGAGAACCGTGTGATGCGGGGGGGAGAGCGAGAGAGAGCCGTGTGATGCGAGGGGGAGAGAGAGAACAGTGTGATGCAGAGGGAGAGAGAGAACAGTGTGATGCAGGGTGGAGAGAGAGAACAGTGTGATGCAGGGAGAGAGAGAACAGTGTGATGCAGGGTGGAGAGAGAGAACAGTGTGATGAAGGGTGGAGAGAGAACAGTGTGATGCAGGGGGGGAGAGAGAACAGTGTGATGCGGGGGGGGAGAGAGAACCGTGTGATGCGGGGGGGGGGAGAGAGAACCGTGTGATGCGGGGGGGGAGAGAGAGAACCGTGTGATGCGGGGGGGAGAGAGAGAACCGTGTGATGCGGGGGGGAGAGAGAGAACCGTGTGATGCAGGGGGGAGAGAGAGAACCGTGTGATGCAGGGGGGGAGAGAGAGAACCGTGTGATGCGGGGGGGAGAGAGAACCGTGTGATGCGGGGGGGGGGGGGGAGAACCGTGTGATGCGGGGGGGGGGGGGGGGAGAGAGAACCGTGTGATGCGGGGGGGGGGGAGAGAGAACCGTGTGATGCGGGGGGGGGGGAGAGAGAACCGTGTGATGCGGGGGGGGGGGAGAGAGAACCGTGTGATGCGGTGGGGGGAGAGAGAGAGAACCGTGTGATGCGGGGGGGAGAGAGAGAGAACCGTGTGATGCGGGGGGGGAGAGAGAGAGAGAACCGTGTGATGCGGGGGGGAGAGAGAGAGAACCGTGTGATGCGGGGGGGGAGAGAGAGAGAACCGTGTGATGCGGGGGGGGAGAGAGAGAGAACCGTGTGATGCGGGGGGGGGAGAGAGAGAGAACCGTGTGATGCGGGGGGGGGGGGAGAGAGAGAGAACCGTGTGATGCGGGGGGGGGGGAGAGAGAGAGAACCGTGTGATGCGGGGGGGGGGGGAGAGAGAACCGTGTGATGCGGGGGGGGGGGGGGAGAGAGAGAGAACCGTGTGATGCGGGGGGGGGGGGAGAGAGAGAGAACCGTGTGATGCGGGGGGGGGGGGGGAGAGAGAGAACCGTGTGATGCGGGGGGGGGGGAGAGAGAGAGAACCGTGTGATGCGGGGGGGGGGGGGGAGAGAGAGAGAACCGTGTGATGCGGGGGGGGGGGGGAGAGAGAGAGAACCGTGTGATGCGGGGGGGAGAGAGAGAGAACCATGTGATGCGGGGGGGAGAGAGAGAGAACCTTGTGATGCGGGGGGGGAGAGAGAGAGAACCTTGTGATGCGGGGGGGGAGAGAGAGAGAACCGTGTGATGCGGGGGGGGAGAGAGAGAACCGTGTGATGCGGGGGGGGGGGGGGGAGAGAGAGAACCGTGTGATGCGGGGGGGGTGGGGGAGAGAGCGAGAGAACCGTGTGATGCGGGGGGGGAGAGCGAGAGAACCGTGTGATGCGGGGGGGGGGGGGGGAGAGAGAGAGAACCGTGTGATGCGGGGGGGGGAGAGAGAGAACCGTGTGATGCAGGGGTGGGGGGGGGAGAGAGAACCGTGTGATGGGGGTGGGGGGGAGAGAGAGAGAGAGAACCGTGTGATGGGGGGTGGGGGGAGAGAGAGAGAACCGTGTGATGGGGGTGGGGGGGGAGAGAGAGAGAACCGTGTGATGGGGGTGGGGGGGGGAGAGAGAGAGA
The DNA here is from genome assembly GCF_040206685.1 of Ascaphus truei. Taxonomy (NCBI): domain Eukaryota; kingdom Metazoa; phylum Chordata; class Amphibia; order Anura; family Ascaphidae; genus Ascaphus; species Ascaphus truei. The sequence continues at coordinate 7,888 of NW_027455144.1, forward strand.
ACCGTGTGATGGGGGGTGGGGGGGAGAGAGAGAGAGAGAGAACCGTGTGATGGGGGGGGGGGGGAGGGGGAGAGAGAGAGAGAACCGTGTGATGGGGGGGGGGGAGAGAGAGAACCGTGTGATGCGGGGGTGGGGGGGGGAAGAGAGAGAGCCGTGTGATGCGGGGGTGGGGGGGGAAGAGAGAGAGAGCCGTGTGATGCGGGGGGGGGAGAGAGAGAACCGTGTGATGCGGGGGGGAGAGAGAGAGAACCGTGTGATGCGGGGGGGGAGAGAGAGAACCGTGTGATGCGGGGGGGGAGAGCGAGAGAGAGCCGTGTGATGCGAGGGGGGAGAAAGAGAACCGTGTGATGCGGGAGAGAGAGAGAGAGAGAACAGTGTGATGCGGGGGGGAGAGCGAGAGAACCGTGTGATGCGGGGGTGGGGGGGGAGAGCGAGAGAACCGTGTGATGCGGGGGGTGGGGGGGGAGAGCGAGAGAACCGTGTGATGCGGGGGGGGGGGGGGGGGGAGAGAGAGAACTGTGTGATGCGGGGGGGGGGGGGAGAGTACCGTGTGATGCGGGGGGGAGAGAGAGAGAGAACCGTGTGATGCGGGGGGGAGAGAGAGAGAACCGTGTGATGCGGGGGGGGGGGAGAGAGAGAGAGAACCGTGTTATGCGGGGGTGGGGTGGGAGAGAGAGAGAACCGTATGATGCGGGGGGAGAGAGAGAACAGTGTGATGCGGGGGGGGAGAGCGAGAGAACCGTGTGATGCGGGGGGGGGGGAGAACAGTGTGATGCGGGGGGGAGAGAGAGAGAACCGTGTGATGCGGGGGGGGGGAGAGAGAGAACCGTTGTGATGCGGGGGGGGGGGGGGAGAGAGAACCGTGTGATGCGGTGGGGGGAGAGAGAGAGAACCGTGTGATGCGGGGGGGAGAGAGAGAGAACCGTGTGATGCGGGGGGGGGGGGGAGAGAACCGTGTGATGCGGGGGGGGGGGAGAGAGAGAACCGTGTGATGCGGGGGGGGGGGGGGAGAGAGAGAACCGTGTGATGCGGGGGGGGGGGGAGAGAGAGAGAGAACCGTGTGATGCGGGGGGGGGGGAGAGAGAGAGAACCGTGTGATGCGGGGGGGGAGAGAGAGAGAACCACGTGATGCGGGGGGGGAGAGAGAGAGAACCTTGTGATGCGGGGGGGAGAGAGAGAGAACCTTGTAATGCGGGGGGGGAGAGAGAGAGAACCGTGTGATGCGGGGGGGAGAGAGAGAACCGTGTGATGCGGGGGGGGGGGGGGGAGAGAGAGAACTGTGTGATGCGGGGGGGGGGGGTGGGGAGAGAGCGAGAGAACCGTGTGATGCGGGGGGGGGGGGGGAGAGGAACCGTGTGATGCAGGGGTGGGGGGGGAGAGAGAACCGTGTGATGGGGGTGGGGGGGAGAGAGAGAGAGAACCGTGTGATGGGGGGTGGGGGGGGAGAGAGAGAGAACCGTGTGATGGGGGGGGGGGAGAGAGAACCGTGTGATGGGGGTGGGGGGGAGAGAGAGAGAGAGAACCGTGTGATGGGGGGGGGGGAGGGGGAGAGAGAGAGAGAACCGTGTGATGGGGGGGGAGGGGGAGAGAGAGAGAGAACCGTGTGATGCGGGGGTGGGGGGGGAAGAGAGAGAGCCGTGTGATGCGGGGGTGGGGGGGAAGAGAGAGAGAGCCGTGTGATGCGGGGGGGAGAGAGAGAACCGTGTGATGCGGGGGGGAGAGAGAGAGAACCGTGTGATGCGGGGGGGAGAGAGAGAGAACCGTGTGATGCGGGGGGGAGAGAGAGAGAACCGTGTGATGCGGGGGGGGAGAGCGAGAGAGAGCCGTGTGATGCGAGGGGGAGAGAGAGAACAGTGTGATGCAGAGGGAGAGAGAGAACAGTGTGATGCAGGGTGGAGAGAGAGAACAGTGTGATGCAGGGTGGAGAGAGAGAACAGTGTGATGCAGGGGGGAGAGAGAACAGTGTGATGCAGGGGGGAGAGAGAACAGTGTGATGTGGGGGGGGAGAGAGAACCGTGTGATGCTGGGGTGGGGGGGGGAGAGAGAGAGAGAGAACCGTGTGATGCGAGGGTGGGGGGGGGGGGAGAGAGAGAACCGTGTGATGCGGGGGTGGGGAGAGAGAGAGAGAGAACCGTGTGATGCGGGGGTGGGGAGAGAGAGAGAGAACCCTGTGATGCGGGGGGTGGGGAGAGAGAGAGAGAACCGTGTGATGCGGGGGGTGGGTAGAGAGAGAGAGAACCGTGTGATGCGGGGGTGGGGGGGAGAGCGAGAGAACCGTGTGATGCGGGGGGTGGGGGGGGAGAGCGAGAGAACCGTGTGATGCGGGGGGGGGGGGGGAGAGAGAGAACTGTGTGATGCGGGGGGAGGGGGAGAGAACCGTGTGATGCGGGGGGGAGAGAGAACCGTGTGATGCGGGGGGGGAGAGAGAGAGAACCGTGTGATGCGGGGGGGAGAGAGAGAGAACCGTGTGATGCGGGGGGGAGAGAGAGAGAACCGTGTGATGCGGGGGGGGGGGAGAGAGAGAACCGTGTGATGCGGGGGGGGGGGAGAGAGAGAGAGAACCGTGTTATGCGGGGGTGGGGTGGGAAAGAGAGAGAACCGTATGATGCGGGGGGAGAGAGAGAACAGTGTGATACGGGGGGGGAGAGCGAGAGAACCGTGTGATGCGGGGGGGGGGGGAGAACAGTGTGATGCGGGGGGGAGAGAGAGAGAACCGTGTGATGCGGGGGGGGGGGGAGAGAGAGAACCGTGTGATGCGGGGGGGGGGGAGAGAGAACCGTGTGATGCGGTGGGGGGAGAGAGAGAGAACCGTGTGATGCGGGGGGGGAGAGAGAGAGAACCGTGTGATGCGGGGGGGAGAGAGAGAACCGTGTGATGCGGGGGGGGGGGGGGGGGAGAGAGAACCGTGTGATGCGGGGGGGGGGGGGGAGAGAGAGAACCGTGTGATGCGGGGGAGGGGGAGAGAGAGAGAGAACCGTGTGATGCGGGGGGGGGGGGGAGAGAGAGAGAACCGTGTGATGCGGGGGGGAGAGAGAGAGAACCACGTGATGCGGGGGGGAGAGAGAGAGAACCTTGTGATGCGGGGGGGGAGAGAGAGAGAACCTTGTAATGCGGGGGGGAGAGAGAGAGAACCGTGTGATGCGGGGGGGAGAGAGAGAACCGTGTGATGCGGGGGGGGGGGGAGAGAGAGAACCGTGTGATGCGGGGGGGGGGGGGGGTGGGGAGAGAGCGAGAGAACCGTGTGATGCGGGGGGGAGAGAGAGAACCGTGTGATGCGGGGGGGGGGGAGAGAGAGAACCGTGTGATGCGGGGGGGGGGGGGGGGGGGAGAGAGCGAGAGAACCGTGTGATGCGGGGGGGGGGGGGGAGAGAACCGTGTGATGCAGGGGTGGGGGGGGAGAGAGAACCGTGTGATGGGGGTGGGGGGGGAGAGAGAGAGAACCGTGTGATGGGGGGTGGGGGGGAGAGAGAGAGAACCGTGTGATGGGGGGGTGGGGGGGAGAGAGAGAGAACCGTGTGATGGGGGGTGGGGGGGAGAGAGAGAGAACCGTGTGATGGGGGGGGGGGGGAGAGAGAACCGTGTGATGGGGGTGGGGGGGAGAGAGAGAGAGAGAACCGTGTGATGGGGGGGGGGAGGGGGAGAGAGAGAGAGAACCGTGTGATGGGGGGGGAGGGGGAGAGAGAGAGAGAACCGTGTGATGCGGGGGTGGGGGGGGAAGAGAGAGAGCCGTGTGATGCGGGGGTGGGGGGGAAGAGAGAGAGAGCCGTGTGATGCGGGGGGGGAGAGAGAGAACCGTGTGATGCGGGGGGGAGAGAGAGAGACACCGTGTGATGCGGGGGGGGAGAGAGAGAGAACCGTGTGATGCGGGGGGGGAGAGAGAGAGAACCGTGTGATGCGGGGGGGAGAGAGAGAGAACCGTGTGATGCGGGGGGGGAGAGCGAGAGAGAGCCGTGTGATGCGAGGGGGAGAGAGAGAACAGTGTGATGCAGAGGGAGAGAGAGAACAGTGTGATGCAGGGTGGAGAGAGAGAACAGTGTGATGCAGGGTGGAGAGAGAGAACAGTGTGATGCAGGGTGGAGAGAGAGAACAGTGTGATGAAGGGTGGAGAGAGAACAGTGTGATGCAGGGGGGGAGAGAGAACAGTGTGATGCGGGGGGGGAGAGAGAACCGTGTGATGCGGGGGGGGAGAGAGAACCGTGTGATGCGGGGGGGAGAGAGAGAACCGTGTGATGCGGGGGGGAGAGAGAGAACCGTGTGATGCAGGGGGGAGAGAGAGAACCGTGTGATGCAGGGGGGAGAGAGAGAACCGTGTGATGCGGGGGGAAGAGAGAGAACCGTGTGATGCGGGGGGGGTGGAGAGAGTACCGTGTGATGCGGGGGGGGGGAGTGAGAGAGAGAACCGTGTGATGCGGGGGGGGGAGAGAGAGAGAACCGTGTGATGCGGGGGGGGGGGAGAGCGAGAGAACCGTGTGATGCGGGGGGGGGGGGAGAGAGAGAACCGTGTGATGCGGGGGGGGGGGGAGAGAGAGAACCGTGTGATGCGGGGGGGGGGGGGAGAGAGAGAACCGTGTGATGCGGGGGGGGGGAGAGAGAGAACCGTGTGATGCGGGGGGGGAGAGAGAGAACCGTGTGATGCGGGGGGGGAGAGAGAGAACCGTGTGATGCGGGGGGGAGAGAGAGAACCGTGTGATGCGGGGGGGGGAGAGAGAGAACCGTGTGATGCGGGGGGGGGAGAGAGAGAACCGTGTGATGCGGGGGGGGGAGAGAGAGAACAGTGTGATGCGGGGGGGAGAGAGAACAGTGTGATACAGGGGGGAGAGAGAACCGTGTGATGCGGGGGTGGGGGGGGAGAGAGAGAGAACCGTGTGATGCGGGGGGGGGGGAGAGAGAGAACCGTGTGATGCGGGGGGGGGCGGGAGAGAGAACCGTGTGATGGGGGGGGAGAGAGAGAGAGAACCGTGTGATGCGGGGGTAGGGGGGGGAGAGAGAGAGAGAGCCGTATGATGCGGGGGGAGAGAGAGAGAGAACAGTGTGATGCGGGGGGAGAGCGAGAGAACCGTGTGATGCGGGGGGGAGAGAGAACCGTGTGATGCGGGGGGGGAGAGAGAGAGAACCGTGTGATGCGGGGGGAGAGCGAGAGAGAGCCGTGTGATGCGAGGGGGAGAGAGAGAACCGTGTGATGCGGGGGAGAGAGAGAGAACCGTGTGATGCGGGGGGGGGGGGAGAGAACAGTGTGATGGGGGGGGAGAGAACCGTGTGATGCGGGGGGGGGGGGGAGAGAGAGAACCGTGTGATGCGGGGGGGGGGGTGGGGAGAGAGCGAGAGAACCGTGTGATGCGGGGGGGGGGGGGGGAGAGAGAGAACCGTGTGATGCGGGGGGGGAGAGAGAGAACCGTGTGATGCAGGGGTGGGGGGGGGGAGAGAGAACCGTGTGATGGGGGTGGGGGGGGGAGAGAGAGAGAGAACCGTGTGATGGGGGGTGGGGGGGGAGAGAGAGAGAACCGTGTGATGGGGGGGAGAGAGAACCGTGTGATGGGGGTGGGGGGGAGAGAGAGAGAGAGAACCGTGTGATGGGGGGGGGGGGAGGGGGAGAGAGAGAGAGAACCGTGTGATTGGGGGGGGAGGGGGAGAGAGAGAGAGAACCGTGTGATGCGGGGGTGGGGGGGGAAGAGAGAGAGCCGTGTGATGCGGGGGTGGGGGGGAAGAGAGAGAGAGCCGTGTGATGCGGGGGGGAGAGAGAGAACCGTGTGATGCGGGGGGGAGAGAGAGAGAACCGTGTGATGCGGGGGGGGGGGGGAGAGAGAACCGTGTGATGCGGGGGGGGGGGGGAGAGAGAGAACCGTGTGATGCGGGGGGGGGGGGGGGAGAGAGAGAGAGAACCGTGTGATGCGGGGGGGGGGGGGGGAGAGAGAGAGAACCGTGTGATGCGGGGGGGGAGAGAGAGAGAACCATGTGATGCAGGGGGGAGAGAGAGAGAACCTTGTGATGCGGGGGGGAGAGAGAGAGAACCTTGTGATGCGGGGGGGGAGAGAGAGAGAACCGTGTGATGCGGGGGGGGAGAGAGAGAGAACCGTGTGATGCGGGGGGGAGAGAGAGAGAACCGTGTGATGCGGGGGGGGGGGGGGGGGGAGAGAGAGAACCGTGTGATGCGGGGGGGGGTGGGGAGAGAGCGAGAGAACCGTGTGATGCGGGGGGGGGGGGGAGAGAGAGAACCGTGTGATGCGGGGGGGGGGAGAGAGAGAACCGTGTGATGCAGGGGTGGGGGGGGAGAGAGAACCGTGTGATGGGGGGTGGGGGGGAGAGAGAGAGAACCGTGTGATGGGGGGGGAGAGAGAACCGTGTGATGGGGGTGGGGGGGGAGAGAGAGAGAGAGAACCGTGTGATGAGGGGGGGGGGAGGGGGAGAGAGAGAGAGAACCGTGTGATTGGGGGGGGGAGGGGGAGAGAGAGAGAGAACCGTGTGATGCGGGGGTGGAGGGGGAAGAGAGAGAGCCGTGTGATGCGGGGGTGGGGGGGAAGAGAGAGAGAGCCGTGTGATGCGGGGGGGAGAGAGAGAACCGTGTGATGCGGGGGGGAGAGAGAGAGAACCGTGTGATGCGGGGGGGAGAGAGAGAGAACCGTGTGATGCGGGGGGGAGAGCAAGAGAGAGCCGTGTGATGCGGGGGGGGAGAAAGAGAACCGTGTGATGCGGGAGAGAGAGAGAGAGAGAGAACAGTGTGATGCGGGGGGGAGAGCGAGAGAACCGTGTGATGCGGGGGGGAGAGAGAGAGAGAACCGTGTGATGCGGGGGTGTGGGGGGAGAGAGAGAACCGTGTGATGGGGGGTGAGAGATAGAGAGAGAACCGTGTGATGTGGGGGTGGGGGGGAAGAGAGAGACGTGTGATGCGGGGGTGGGGGGGGAAGAGAGAGACAGAGCCGTGTGATGCGGGGGGAGAGAGAGAACCGTGTGATGCGGGGGGGAGAGAGAGAACCGTGTGATGCGGGGGGGGAGAGAGAGAGAACCGTGTGATGCGGGGGGGAGAGAGAGAGAGCCGTGTGATGCGAGGGGGAGAAAGAGAACCGTGTGATGCGGGGGAGAGAGAGAGAGAGAACAGTGTGATGCGGGGGGGAGAGCGAGAGAACCGTGTGATGCGGGGGGGGAGAGAGAACCGTGTGATGCGGGGGGGGGAGAGAGAGAGAGAGAGAACCGTGTGATGGGGGGGGGGAGAGAGAGAGAGAACCGTGTGATGCGGGGGTGGGGGGGGGGGAGAGAGAGAGAGAGAGAACCGTGTGATGCGAGGGTGGGGGGGGGGGAGAGAGAGAACCATGTGATGCGGGGGGTGGGGAGAGAGAGAGAGAGAACCGTGTGATGCGGGGGTGGGGAGAGAGAGAGAGAGAACCGTGTGATGCGGGGGTGGGGAGAGAGAGAGAGAACCGTGTGATGCGGGGGTGGGGAGAGAGAGAGAGAACCGTGTGATGCGGGGGTGGGGAGAGAGAGAGAGAACCGTGTGATGCGGGGGGTGGGGAGAGAGCGAGAGAACCGTGTGATGCGGGGGTGGGGGGGAGAGCGAGAGAACCGTGTGATGCGGGGGTGGGGGGGAGAGCGAGAGAACCGTGTGATGCGGGGGTGGGGGGGAGAGCGAGAGAACCGTGTGATGCGGGGGGGGGGGGGGGAAAGAAGCGTGTGATGCGGGGGGGGGGGGAGAGAACCGTGTGTTGCGGGGGGGAGAGAGAGAGAACCGTGTGATGCGGGGGGGAGAGAGAGAGAACCGTGTGATGCGGGGGGGGGGGAGAGAGAGAGAGAACCGTGTGATGCAGGGGGGAGAGAGAGAGAGAGAGAGAGAGAACAGTGTGATGCAGGGGGGAGAGCGAGAGAACAGTGTGATGCAGGGGGAGAGAGTAGTGTGATGCAGGGGGAGAGAGAGAGAACAGTGGGATGCAGGGGGAGAGAGTAGTGTGATGCAGGGGGGGAGAGAGAGAGAACCGTGTGATGCGGGGGGGAGAGAGAGAGAACCGTGTGATGCGGGGGGGAGAGCGAGAGAGAGCCGTGTGATGCGAGGGGGAGAAAGAGAACCGTGTGATGCGGGGAGAGAGAGAGAGAGAGAGAACAGTGTGATGCGGGGGGGAGAGCGAGAGAACCGTGTGATGCGGGGGGGGAGAGAGAGAGAGAACCGTGTGATGCGGGGGTGTGGGGGGAGAGAGAGAACCGTGTGATGGGGGGGTGAGAGATAGAGAGAGAACCGTGTGATGTGGGGGGTGGGGGGGAAGAGAGAGACGTGTGATGCGGGGGTGGGGGGGGAAGAGAGAGACAGAGCCGTGTGATGCGGGGGGAGAGAGAGAACCGTGTGATGCGGGGGGGAGAGAGAGAACCGTGTGATGCGGGGGGGAGAGAGAGAGAACCGTGTGATGCGGGGGGGAGAGAGAGAGAGCCGTGTGATGCGAGGGGGAGAAAGAGAACCGTGTGATGCGGGGGAGAGAGAGAGAGAGAGAACAGTGTGATGCGGGGGGGGAGAGCGAGAGAACCGTGTGATGCGGGGGGGGAGAGAGAACCGTGTGATGCGGGGGGGGAGAGAGAGAGAGAGAGAACCGTGTGATGGGGGGGGGAGAGAGAGAGAGAACCGTGTGATGCGGGGGTGGGGGGGGGGGAGAGAGAGAGAGAGAGAACCGTGTGATGCGAGGGTGGGGGGGGGGAGAGAGAGAACCATGTGATGCGGGGGTGGGGGAGAGAGAGAGAGAACCGTGTGATGCGGGGGGTGGGGAGAGAGAGAGAGAACCGTGTGATGCGGGGGTGGGGAGAGAGAGAGAGAACCGTGTGATGCGGGGGTGGGGAGAGAGAGAGAGAACCGTGTGATGCGGGGGTGGGGAGAGAGAGAGAGAACCGTGTGATGCGGGGGTGGGGAGAGAGCGAGAGAACCGTGTGATGCGGGGGGTGGGGGGGAGAGCGAGAGAACCGTGTGATGCGGGGGTGGGGGGGGAGAGCGAGAGAACCGTGTGATGCGGGGGTGGGGGGGGAGAGCGAGAGAACCGTGTGATGCGGGGGGGGGGGGGGGGGAAGAGAGAGACGTGTGATGCGGGGGTGGGGGGGGGAAGAGAGAGACAGAGCCGTGTGATGCGGGGGGAGAGAGAGAACCGTGTGATGCGGGGGGGAGAGAGAGAACCGTGTGATGCGGGGGGGGAGAGAGAGAGAACCGTGTGATGCGGGGGGGGAGAGAGAGAGAGCCGTGTGATGCGAGGGGGAGAAAGAGAACCGTGTGATGCGGGGGAGAGAGAGAGAGAGAGAACAGTGTGATGCGGGGGGGGGAGAGCGAGAGAACCGTGTGATGCGGGGGGGGGAGAGAGAACCGTGTGATGCGGGGGGGGAGAGAGAGAGAGAGAACCGTGTGATGGGGGGGGGGAGAGAGAGAGAGAACCGTGTGATGCGGGGGTGGGGGGGGGGGGAGAGAGAGAGAGAGAGAGAACCGTGTGATGCGAGGGTGGGGGGGGGGAGAGAGAGAACCTTGTGATGCGGGGGTGGGGAGAGAGAGAGAGAACCGTGTGATGCGGGGGTGGGGAGAGAGAGAGAGAACCGTGTGATGCGGGGGTGGGGAGAGAGAGAGAGAACCGTGTGATGCGGGGGTGGGGAGAGAGAGAGAGAACCGTGTGATGCGGGGGTGGGGAGAGAGAGAGAGAACCGTGTGATGCGGGGGTGGGGAGAGAGCGAGAGAACCGTGTGATGCGGGGGTGGGGGGGAGAGCGAGAGAACCGTGTGATGCGGGGGTGGGGGGGAGAGCGAGAGAACCGTGTGATGCGGGGGTGGGGGGGAGAGCGAGAGAACCGTGTGATGCGGGGGGGGGGGGGGAGAGAGAACTGTGTGATGCGGGGGGGGGGGGGAGAGAACCGTGTGTTGCGGGGGGGAGAGAGAGAGAACCGTGTGATGCGGGGGGGAGAGAGAGAGAACCGTGTGATGCGGGGGGGGGGGGAGAGAGAGAGAGAACCGTGTGATGCAGGGGGGAGAGAGAGAGAGAGAGAACAGTGTGATGCAGGGGGGAGAGCGAGAGAACAGTGTGATGCAGGGGGAGAGAGTAGTGTGATGCAGGGGGAGAGAGAGAGAACAGTGGGATGCAGGGGGAGAGAGTAGTGTGATGCAGGGGGGAGAGAGAGAACAGTGTGATGCAGGGGGGGAGAGTAGTGTGATGCAGGGGGGAGAGAGAGAACAGTGGGATGCAGGGTGGAGAAAGAACAGTGTGATGCGGGGGGAGAGAGTAGTGTGATGCAGGGGGGAGAAAGAGAACAGTGTGGTGCAGGGGGGAGAGAGAAGCAGGGGGAGAAAGAGAACAGTGTGATGCAGGGGAGAGAGAGAACAGTGTGATGCAGGGGGAGAGCGAGAGCAGTGTGACGCAGGGGGAGAGAGAACAGTGTGACGCAGGGGGAGAGAGAACAGTGTGACGCAGGGGGAGAGAACAGTGTGACGCAGGGGGAGAGAACAGTGTGACGCAGGGGGAGAGAACAGTGTGACGCAGGGGGAGAGAACAGTGTGATGCAGGGGGAGAGAACAGTGTGATGCAGGGGGAGAGAACAGTGTGATGCAGGGGGGGGAGAGCAGTGTGATGCAGGGGGGAGAGAGAACAGTGTGATGCAGGGGGGAGAGAGAACAGTGTGATGCAGGGGGAGAGAGAACAGTGTGATGCAGGGGGGGAGAGAACAGTGTGATGCAGGGGGGGAGAGAACAGTGTGATGCAGGGGGAGAGAGAACAGTGTGATGCAGGGGGAGAGAGAACAGTGTGATGCAGGGGGAGAGAGAACAGTGTGATGCAGGGGGAGAGAGAACAGTGTGATGCAGGGGGAGAGAGAACAGTGTGATGCAGGGGGAGAGAGAGAACAGTGTGATGCAGGGGGAGAGAGAACCGTGTGATGCAGGGGAGAGAGAACCGTGTGATGCAGGGGGAGAGAGAACAGTGTGATGCAGGGGGAGAGAGAACAGTGTGATGCAGGGGGAGAGAACAGTGTGATGCAGGGAGAGAGAGAACAGTGTGATGCAGGGAGAGAGAGAACAGTGTGATGCAGGGGGAGAGAGAACAGTGTGATGCAGGGGGAGAGAGAACAGTGTGATGCAGGGGGAGAGAGAACAGTGTGATGCAGGGGGAGAGAGTAGTGTGATGCAGGGGGGAGAGAGAGAACAGTGTGATGCAGGGGGGGAGAGTAGTGTGATGCAGGGGGGAGAGAGAGAACAGTGGGATGCAGGGTGGAGAAAGAACAGTGTGATGCGGGGGGAGAGAGTAGTGTGATGCAGGGGGGAGAAAGAGAACAGTGTGGTGCAGGGGGGAGAGAGAGAACAGTGTGATGCAGGGGGGGAGAGAGAGAACAGTGTGATGCAGCGGGGGGAGAGAGAGAACAGTGTGATGCAGGGGGAGAAAGAGAACAGTGTGATGCAGGGGGAGAAAGAGAACAGTGTGATGCAGGGGGAGAGCGAGAGCAGTGTGACGCAGGGGGAGAGAGAACAGTGTGACGCAGGGGGAGAGAGAACAGTGTGACGCAGGGGGAGAGAACAGTGTGACGCAGGGGGAGAGAACAGTGTGACGCAGGGGGAGAGAACAGTGTGACGCAGGGGGAGAGAACAGTGTGACGCAGGGGGAGAGAACAGTGTGACGCAGGGGGAGAGAACAGTGTGATGCAGGGGGAGAGAACAGTGTGATGCAGGGGGAGAGAACAGTGTGATGCAGGGGGGGGAGAGCAGTGTGATGCAGGGGGGAGAGAGAACAGTGTGATGCAGGGGGGAGAGAGAACAGTGTGATGCAGGGGGAGAGAGAACAGTGTGATGCAGGGGGGAGAGAGAACAGTGTGATGCAGGGGGGGAGAGAACAGTGTGATGCAGGGGGGGAGAGAACAGTGTGATGCAGGGGGAGAGAGAACAGTGTGATGCAGGGGGAGAGAGAACAGTGTGATGCAGGGGAGAGAGAACAGTGTGATGCAGGGGGAGAGAGAACAGTGTGATGCAGGGGGAGAGAGAGAACAGTGTGATGCAGGGGGAGAGAGAACAGTGTGATGCAGGGGGAGAGAGAACCGTGTGATGCAGGGGGAGAGAGAACAGTGTGATGCAGGGGGAGAGAGAACAGTGTGATGCAGGGGGAGAGAGAACAGTGTGATGCAGGGGGAGAGAACAGTGTGATGCAGGGAGAGAGAGAACAGTGTGATGCAGGGAGAGAGAGAACAGTGTGATGCAGGGGGAGAGAGAACAGTGTGATGCAGGGGGAGAGAGAACAGTGTGATGCAGGGGGAGAGAGAACAGTGTGATGCAGGGGGAGAGAGAACAGTGTGATGCAGGGGGAGAGACAACAGTGTGATGCAGGGGGAGAGACAACAGTGTGATGCAGGGGGAGAGAACAGTGTGATGCAGGGGGAGAGAACAGTGTGATGCAGGGGGAGAGAACAGTGTGATGCAGGGGGGGGGAGAGCAGTGTGATGCAGGGGGAGAGAGAACAGTGTGATGCAGGGGGGAGAGAGAACAGTGTGATGCAGGGGGGAGAGAGAACAGTGTGATGCAGGGGGGAGAGAGAACAGTGTGATGCAGGGGGGAGAGAGAACAGTGTGATGCAGGGGGAGAGAGAACAGTGTGATGCAGGGGGAGAGAGAGAACAGTGTGATGCAGGGGGAGAGAGAACAGTGTGATGCAGGGGGGAGAGAACAGTGTGATGCAGGGGGGAGAGAACAGTGTGATGCAGGGGAGAGAGAACAGTGTGATGCAGGGGGGGGAGAGCAGTGTGATGCAGGGGGGGGAGAAAACAGTGTGATGCAGGGGGGGGAGAGAACAGTGTGATGCAGGGGGGAGAGAGAACAGTGTGATGCAGGGGGAGAGAGAACAGTGTGATGCAGGGAGAGAGAGAACAGTGTGATGCAGGGGGGGAGAGAGAACAGTGTGATGCAGGGAGAGAGAGAACAGTGTGATGCAGGGGGAGAGAGAACAGTGTGATGCAGGGGGAGAGAGAACAGTGTGATGCAGGGAGAGAGAGAACAGTGTGATGCAGGGAGAGAGAGAACAGTGTGATGCAGGGGGAGAGAGAACAGTGTGATGCAGGGGAGAGAGAGAGAACAGTGTGATGCAGGGGGAGAGAGAGAGAACAGTGTGATGCAGGGGGAGAGTAGTGTGATGCAGGGGGAGAGAGAACAGTGTGATGCAGGGAGAGAGAGAACAGTGTGAGGCAGGGGGGAGAGAGAGAACAGTGTGATGCAGGGGGGAGAGAGAACAGTGTGATGCAGGGGGAGAGAGAACAGTGTGATGCAGGGAGAGAGAGAACAGTGTGATGCAGGGGGGGAGAGAGAACAGTGTGATGCAGGGAGAGAGAGAACAGTGTGATGCAGGGGGGAGAGAGAACAGTGTGATGCAGGGGGAGAGAGAACAGTGTGATGCAGGGAGAGAGAGAACAGTGTGATGCAGGGGGGAGAGAGAGAACAGTGTGATGCAGGGGGGGAGAGAGAACAGTGTGATGCAGGGAGAGAGAGAACAGTGTGAGGCAGGGGGGAGAGAGAGATAACAGTGTGATGCAGGGGGGAGAGATAACAGTGTGATGCAGGGGGGAGAGAGAACAGTGTGATGCAGGGGGGGAGAGAGAGATAACAGTGTGATGCAGGGTGGGAGAGAGAGAACAGTGTGATGCAGGGAGAGAGAACAGTGTGATGCAGGGGGGGAGAGAGAACAGTGTGATGCAGGGGGAGAGCGAGAGCAGTGTGAGGCAGGGGGAGAGAGAACAGTGTGATGCAGGGGGGAGAGAGAACAGTGTGATGCAGGGGGAGAGAGAACAGTGTGATGCAGGGGGGGGAGAACAGTGTGATGCAGGGGGGAGAGAGAACAGTGTGATGCAGGGGGGAGAGAGAACAGTGTGATGCAGGGGGAGAGAGAACAGTGTGATGCAGGGGGGAGAGAGAACAGTGTGATGCAGGGGGGGAGAGAGAACAGTGTGATGCAGGGGGGGAGATTGGCTGTAATAGGCGCTATCTCCGCCGCAGGTGCTTCTGGGAGTTGTAGTCCTGCCGCGGGCTGTGCAGGGGAAATAAATGACACGGTCTGAGCTGCAGGAGAAAAAGTTTCTCATGTTAAAGCTTTTACCTTCTTTACATCAGCCAAAACGTCTCCTGACGCTGCGTTCCACCGCCTGCCCTGTGACACGCAAGCCCTGCGTTCCACCGCCTGCCCTGTGACACGCAAGCCCTGCGTTCCACCGCCTGCCTTTGACTCGCAAGCCTGTACCCGGGGACAGCCAGCTCCGTCGGAACCGGAAATGCAGTGACGTCACTTCCTGAAATTAGTTGCTACCAATGTGTGCGTTTTGATTATTATTTGATGAGAGACAGAGACGACAGAGACGACAGAGACGACAGAGACGACAGAGACGACAGAGACGACAGAGACGACAGAGACGACAGAGACGACAGAGACGACAGAGACGACAGAGACGACGAAAATGAATGCAGTGCGCTCCGGCACGTAGATCACCTGGATACCGCCTCTGCTCGATGGAAATGGTCAACACCTGTTAATAGTATGAGACCTCCGTGTGCTCCATTCCACAATAGTAAATAAGTAGAAAGTAAAGTAAATAAGTAAATGAAGTAGAAAGAATGAATGGTCACTACTTCCTTGTACCGACACAAGCTTGATAGGTTTGCTGTTTGCATGAATAACAGCACCTCTCATGCTTGAACTCTGCAGCCTTGGGTGCACTGTTTGCTCCTCATCCTCTACCTTAAAAAGGCCTTGTTTCTCGCTCGTTCTTAGTGGAGCTTGAGGGACCCGCCTTCCCTGGGGTGGAGGCCTCTTTTTGTAAACTGCGTGTGTCACTCCTTATTCTCCACACATCATCTGTCTGATCGAACGATACAGATGGTCCCCTGCTCTCAACGTCTGATATGTCTGACTCGTAACTTGAGGTATCCCCATATCGGTTCTTTAATATTGATTTTTTTAGGGGTATTTGCATGTCCTTCTTTTTGCTTCTGCATCTTATGGGGGGATTTGGATCTATTCCTATTGATGTTTTGAGTTACTATTTTTTGCCAAATGTATACTCGTGGGGGGGGGGGGGGGGGTTGGCAGGTGGTGGTGGGGGGTTGGCAGGTGGTGGGGGGTCGGCAGGTGGTGGTGGGGGGTCGGCAGGTGGTGGTGGGGGGTCGGCAGGTGGTGGTGGGGGGTCGGCAGGTGGTGGGGGGGGTTCTGCAGGTGGTGGGGGGGGGGTCGGCAGGTGGTGGGGGGGGTTCTGCAGGTGGTGGGGGGGGGTTCGGCAGGTGGTGGTGGGGGGTTCGGCAGCTCAACAGCTTAGTTACTTGTTGAGAAGAGTCAGTCAGGAGAGGGTGAGGTGCCCCACGGGTGTGGGTGATGGCGGTGTTCCCGGCGGGACTGTGGTGGTGCCATGCGCGGGTGGTAGCTGGCAGGCCGTCCGTGGGTAATGCGGGGACCCGGCGGTACTGTGGGGGGTGGGTAGCTGGCGGGACGGGCGGCGGATGTGCGGACGTGGTGCGGTTGCTGGCGGACGTGTGGCGGTGATTGGGGGGGTCGATCCTGGTTACGGTCCCGGGGGTGGTGGGACAGCAGTGGGGATGGGCGCGGGGGGTGGCGGTGCTTGTCATGGGAGAGGGGGTTTGGCCCGGGATTTATGGGGTTACACCCCATTTGGCCACCCCCTGCTCTCACTTGGGAAGCAAGGGGTTAACTGGACTGGGGTCCAGTAATATGTTTTTACCTTGCTTCAGCATCCAACTGTTTATTCCCCTGTATAAATGTCTCATCCCAGTGTTTCCACCAACACATACACTGGGGTTGATGCGGGAGGGAAGGAGTTAATGTTAGTTAAGTGATTATAGCCCTTTGTTCCCTTTTCCCGCCTTTTCAGGCTCCAGTTTGCAGCCTTCCATAGGTCGCCATTGAGCCTCCATGCTTTCTAATGGCAGAAGTAGCGGTTTTGGACCTGTTTTCCAGCGATGACCAGCAGGTGGCGTCCGAGAGGAGGAGCGGCGGTTTCCCATTGTAAGTCAATGGGGCCATTGACTTCAATGGAGATTCCTCAACGCTGACCTCCAGGAACAGGTTGGCAGCCATCCAAACCGCAGACCGCAAAAGCGGATACAATGTCTTTGAAAAGAGTTTAATCACTACGGTCAAGTTCAACGACAATTGGCGTGGGAATCTTGGGTTCTAGGGCACCTGGGAATAAAATTCTTTTTGCCCCTAGCCCCTAGGAACCCCCGCCGGGTCCGGGAATGAGGAAACGCTTGCTGCAGTGGAAACGCTGTGTACTGGGCGATAATGGGGAAAGACAGGGTTGCAGACCTGTCTTAAGACATGCAAATGAAGATACAGTAATATTTACAGTTGCTATATATATATATATATATATATATATATATATATATATATATATATATATATATATATAACCATAATACTGAGTTAAGTTATGGTGAGTAAAAAAAAGTGACAAAAACCCTCCACAGGAAAGCAAATATGCAAATATAGCTGTATGCTCATCTGCATGTCTTGGGCAGGTCTGCAACCCCGCCTTTCCCCATTATCACCCAGCATACAGCACTTCCACTGCAGCAAGGGATTCTGGGAAATTACATGCAAATGAGCACACAGTGTCACTTTTTGCCTCAATAACCATTTTTAACATGGTTCCCTATAGGCTTAAGCTTGCTGCATGGTCACAGCTTTGAGCACAGCCAGGAGCTGCAGCAAGCTTAAGCCTATAGGGAACCATGTTAAAAATGGTTATTGAGGCAAAAAGTGACACTGTGTGCTCATTTGCATGTCATTTCCCAGAATCCCTTGCTGCAGTGGAAGTGCTGTATGCTGGGTGATAATGTTGAAAGGTGGGGTTGCAGACCTGCCTAAGACATGCAGATGAGCATACAGCTATATTTGCATATATATATATATATACAGTGGTTGACAAATCACCAAAAAATCTACTCGCCACCTAGTACCAAACGTGTGCTGCTTGGGCCAATATTTACTCGCCCGGGGGTTAAATCCACTCGCCCGGTGCGAGCAAATGTATAGGTTTGTCGAACACTGTGTGTGTATATATATATATGTGTGTGTATATATATATATATATATATATATATATATATATATAAAAATATTTTATTGAAAAAATGTATAACAAATATAAAAATGTACCCTACAGCCAGTCAGTTTCCTGGGGTGCTAAAATATATGTAACAGCATCCCCAAAGATGAATAACTCTTATAAATCAAGAATATATTCAGTGTAAACTCCAGCGGGGGTATGAGCCACCCAACATAATCAATTCAATCCAATAGACAATAGGACCCGAGTCCTGAGAGAGTGCTGCAAATATTCCCTAGAGATCACTGTAACTTAATCAGTATATCCCTATATACAGGAATAGAGGAGGTCAATGCGTAATGCTAAGACCAATGCCAGGACAGGAATAATGAAGAATAATAAAAGGTACTTGTAAAGGGACCCCCAAATAAAGGCTTGATTGAAGACAGGTACTGGGTACGTATTCCTAGATAGTGAACTCCCCACCCGCGTAGGTAAGTATACACAACACCAGGAATCGTGAACATTTAAAGTACCCTAGAAAGTACCTAGAGTCCTGAGATATGTATACAGTACTGTAGTACTTTTTTATACATCCCTCAATATACTGTAATACTTTTATTTTACTTTTAACCTCCTGACTATCAGTATATACCTCCATTTAGTTTTGTAATTATTTAGATATACCTCCATATATGCATATGGGGTACTATATAGAATCATATTTATGTATCTATTATATAATCATCTCAACATATAGGTTTTAGCATACACACTAGAAAGTATCTTCAAGTTAATATGATAATACGATTAATTACTTTTGAATTGAATATGCAAATTGTCTTTATTCATGCAGGATGTGTATTGTTTTTAAATGTGTGTGTTGTATATTTGTCCAGATCACGTTACTGTATGTTTGTTTATGAGGTTATATGTTTATATATACAGGGTCGCTTTTATATTGGATGCCCCTTGTGAGATCATTATTGAGGGTATCTGATGATTGTTTTTTATTTAATAGTTACGGCTTTTTGTATATATTCTTGTTGATTTGGTATATGTGTAGATACTGTATAAATTTCTTGCCAGGCGTCTTGGGATAGGTGTACTCACATCCTAATTCGACATCCCCTATTGGTAGACTTATCTATCATCTGGTGTTACACATCAGACTAATTACACACTGGGGGAGGGATGTCTATTGGAGGGAGACACCTATTTAAGAAGCTGGATCTGATGGGTAAGGTTACTCTGATAAAGTACTACCAAGTACGAAACGCGTCAGAGGATTTACCTGCTTGTTTTTTCGCAATTTGTCCATTAAATAATCTTTATTTTACCCACGGCCAGTCCAGTTTTTTGTTTGCAGTGCTCTGACTTCTCCTTTGTTCTATGGACAGCCTGATGGATGATGCCAGCTATGGTGTCCCGGATCTGATATTGGACCATATCCCTCCATGCTATGATTTTATCGTGGGTGACGTTCATCACTTCTGGGTCGCAGTAAGTGGCAGAGATGGCTTTGGATTGACATCCTAAAGAATCCGCAACCCTTAACTCTGAGAAGGCCTCTCTATCTTCTATGACAGCGGCTGTGTTGCACATAACTCTCCTCCCTGGTCCCGGTTTCCCCTCCCAGCAGTCATCGTCTGGAGTGGGGCTTAGCCCTGGTCTTCGGGATAGGGCATATGCTCCAATATTCAGAGGCCCCGGTTTATATTTCAGCGTGAATTGGTAGTTTGATAACGCTGCCAGCCATCGGATGTCAGTATGTAGGTGAGTGGATTGTTATCCGTCCTCACTTCGAAAGTTACGCCGTACAAGTAGTCATGGAGCTTGTCCACGATGGCCCACTTAAGGGTGAGAAACTCCAACTTCTGTACCCGATAATTCTGCTTGCTGGGAGTCAAACTGCGGCTGATGTAGGCTACTGGTCGGAGCCCCTCCGGGTGTTTCTGGTGTAAGACTGCACCTAAACCGTTGAGACTCGCGTCGACATGGAGGATGTATGGCTGTTCTGAGTCGGCAGAAGCAAGAACAGGCGCCTCTGTTAAGCTCTTCTTCAGACTCCGGAAGGCCCGCTCGCAGTCGGTCGTCCATTTATCATCGAACGGCTGTCTAGCAGAGGTGGCCTTTTGCCCTGTATCCTCGGGATATATTTTGAGGAGATTGTTGAAGGGCTTGGCCTTACTTGAATACCCCTCCACAAATCGGCGATGGTAACCGCAGAAGCCAAGGAAAGAGCGTAGCTCCATGATGTTCTCAGGTCATGGCCAATTCACCACGTCCTCCACTTTGGCTGGATCAGTGGCAATCCCATCTGCAGATACAATATGTCCCACGTAGGTTACTGAGGTATGACAGAACCGGCACTTATCAAGGGATAATTTCAGGCCTTCTTGACCCAGACGATCCAGCACCTTTAGCATCCGCTCTTCATGTTCCTTACCGAAGACAATGATATCGTCCAGGTATTCCAAACATTCCCGGGGATTCATGTCACCAATGGTTTCCTCCATTAAAAGTTGGAAGGTTGCGGGAGCTCCACAGATGCCTTGGAGCATACGCGTAAACGGATAGAAGCCCAGGGGACAGACAAGGGCGGTCTTCTCCTGGCCTTCAACACTCATCGGTACCTGGTAGTACCCAGATCGCAAGTCCAGAATACTAAACCACTGGCCACACATATACATAACAGGAACTCTGCAAAAACAAATCACGAACCAGAACTGAAGAACTCTGGTCGGCATCAGTGGTTATACTCTTTCTCCACTCAGTGAGCCGCTGAACAGTCCAGGTGAAAAATAGCCACAGTACGGGGTCCATAGTCTCTGATGGCGGGTGGCCGATTACCCAGGCCTCTGCACACGGCTCAGTTAAAGGGATGTGATTACCGGGGTTCTGTGCACACAGAAAGATAGGACGAGATGCCCAAATATGGTCATACCTATCTACAGCATAGGCGACCAGATACAGGCCCAGGAAACATACGAGGGACATGGGGAACAAAATTGCCGCAATACATGAATAAAACACATTAGACTGACTGGTCCTCACATAGAAAGATGGCCTGTGTGAATTCAGCCGTCAAACCTCCCCCTTTAAGATGAGACCCATTGGGGTGGGAGCCCGATGGGTTATCCTGGATCAAATGGAATCTTAGCTGGTTACACCACGCTATGATCATCCTGGTGGGAGAAGCCATCGGCATTGCTTCGGTCACTGTCCTTCTTGTGCTTAATTGCAAAATTGTATTTTTGAAGGACCAAGCTCCACTGCAACTTTGCCGTTCTCTCTGGGGACCCAGTGTAGCCAACTAAGGGGATTATGGTCGGTGACCACAGTAAAATTCCTGCCATACACATAGAGTTGCAATTTACGCAGAGCCCAAACAATTGACAAACATCTTCTCCTCCCTGCATCTCACTGCTCTCTCCCCCTCCTCCCCCCTGCATCTCACTGCTCTCCCCCTCCTCCCCCTGCATCTCACTGCTCCCTCCCCCTCCTCCATCTCACTGCTCTCCCCCTGCATCTCACTGCTCTCTCCCTCTCCTCCCCCCTGCATCTCACTGCTCTCCCCCTCCCCCTGCATCTCACTGCTCTCTCCTTCTCCTCCTCCGCTGCTCTTTTCCCCTCCTCCCTGCTGCATCTCACTGCTCTCTCCCTTCTCCCCCCTGCATCTCACTGCTCTCTCCCTTCTCCCCAATGCGTCTCACGGCTCTCCCCCCTGCGTCTCACGGCTCTCCCCTCTGCATATCAATGCTCTCCCGCTCCTCCCCCTGCATCTCACTGCTCCCTCCCCCTGCATCTCACTGCTCTCTCCCCCTCCTCCCCCCTGCATCTCATTGCTCTCCCCCTTGTCCCCCCTGCGTCTCATTGCTCTCCCCTGCGTCTCATTGCTCTCTCCCCCTTCTCCCCCCTGCATCTCACTGCTCTGCCTTCTCCCCCTGCATCTCATTGCCCTCTCCCCCTTCTCCCCCCTGCATCTCATTGCTCTCTCCCCCTGAATCTCATTGCTCTCTCCCCCTTCTCCCCCCTGCATCTCACTGCTCTGCCTTCTCCCCCTGCATCTCATTGCCCTCTCCCCCTTCTCCCCCCTGCATCTCATTGCTCTCTCCCCCTGAATCTCATTGCTCTCTCCCCTTTCTCCCCCCTGCATCTCATTGCTCTCCCTCTTCTCCCCCCTGCGTCTCATTGCTCTCCCCCCTGCATCTCATTGCTCTCTCCCCCCTCCATCTCACTGCTCTGCCTTCTCCCCCTGCATCTGATTGCCCTCTCCCCCTTCTCCCCCCTGCATCTCATTGCTCTCTCCCCCTGAATCTCATTGCTCTCTCCCCCTTCATCTCATTGCTCTCCCTCTTCTCCCCCGTGTCTCATTGCTCTCCCCTTCTCCCCCCTGCATCTCATTGCTCTCTGCCCCTTCTCCCCCTGCATCTCATTGCTATCCCCCTTCTCCCTCTGCATCTCATTGCTCTCCCCCTGCATCTCATTGCTCTCTCCCCCTTCTCCCCCCTGCATCTCACTGCTCCCCCTTCTTCCTCTGCACCCCATTGCTCTCTCCGTCACCTCCTCACTGCTCTTTCCCCTCCTCCCCCTGCATCTCACTGCTCTCACCCCCTTCTCCCCCCTGCATCTCATTGCTCTTCCCCCTGCGTCTCATTGCTCTCTCCCCCTTCTCCCCCCTGCGTCTCATTGCTATCTCCCTTCTCCCCCCTGCTTCTCATTGCTCTCTCCCCCTGCATCTCACTGCTCTCTCCCCCTTCTCCCCGTGTCTCATTGCTCTCCCCCTGCGTCTCATTGCTCTCTCCCCCTTCTTCCCCCTGCGTCTCATTGCTCTCTCCCCCTTCTCCCCCCTGCGTCTCATTGCTATCTCCCTTCTCCCCCCTGCTTCTCATTGCTCTCTCCCCCTGCATCTCACTGCTCTCTCCCCCTTCTCCCCCCTGCATCTCACTGCTCTTTCCCCCTTCATCTCATTGCTCTCTCCCCCTTCATCTCATTGCTCTCCCCCTTCTCCCCACCTGCATCTCATTGCTCTCTCCCCCTTCTCCCCCATGCGTCTCATTGCTCTTTTCCCCTTCTCCCCCCTGCATCTCACTGCTCCCCCTTCTTCCTCTGCACCCCATTGCTCTCTCCGTCACCTCCTCACTGCTCTTTTCCCCTCCTCCCCCTGCATCTCACTGCTCTCACCCCCTTCTCCCCCCTGCATCTCATTGCTCTCTCCCCCTTCTTCCCCCTGCGTCTCATTGCTCTCCCCCTTCTCCCCCCTGCGTCTCATTGCTATCTCCCTTCTCCCCCCTGCGTCTCATTGCTCTCTCCCCCTGCATCTCATTGCTCTCTCCCCCTTCTCCCCCCTGCATCTCATTGCTCTTTTCCCCTCCTCCCCCCGCATCTCACTGCTCTCTCCCCCTTCTCCCCCCTGCATCTCACTGCTCTCTCCCCCTTCATCTCATTGCTCTCACCCCCTTCATCTCATTGCTCTCCCCCTTCTCCCCCCTGCATCTCATTGCTCTCTCCCCCTTCTCCCCTCTGCATCTCATTACTCTCCCTCTTCTCCCCCCTGCATCTCATTGCTCTCCCCCTTCTCCCCCTGCATCTCATTGCTCTCTCCCCCCTCCATCTCACTGCTCTGCCTTCTCCCCCTGCATCTCATTGCCCTCTCCCCCTGCATCTCATTGCCCTCTCCCCCCTGCATCTCATTGCTCTCTCCCCCTGAATCTCATTGCTCTCTCCCCCTTCATCTCATTGCTCTCCGTCTTCTCCCCCGTGTCTCATTTCTCTCCCCCTTCTCCCCCCTGCATCTCATTGCTCTCTGCCCCTTCTCCCCCCTGCATCTCATTGCTATCCCCCTTCTCCCTCTGCATCTCATTGCTCTCCCCCTGCATCTCATTGCTCTCTCCCCCTTCCCCCCCTGCATCTCATTGCTCCCTCCCCCTTCTCCCCCCTGCATCTCACTGCTCCCCCTTCTTCCTCTGCACCCCATTGCTCTCTCCGTCACCTCCTCACTGCTCTTTTCCCCTCCTCCCCCTGCATCTCACTGCTCTCACCCCCCTGCATCTCATTGCTCTCCCCACTGCATCTCATTGCTCTCCCCACTGCATCTCATTGCTCTCCCCCCTGCATCTCATTACTCTCTCCCCCTTCTTCCCCCTGCGTCTCATTGCTCTCTCCCCCTTCTCCCCCCTGCGTCTCATTGCTCTCTCCCCCTTCTCCCCCTGCATCTCATTGCTCTCTCCCCCTGCGTCTCATTGCTCTTTTCCCCTCCTCCCCCCGCATCTCACTGCTCTCTCCCCCTTCTCCCCCCTGCATCTCACTGCTCTCTCCCCCTTCATCTCATTGCTCTCCCCCTTCTCCCCACCTGCGTCTCATTGCTCTCTCCACCTTCATCTGTCACGGTAGCTAGTGATAGGTTATAATATACACAAAATATCTGGGTTGAATTGAACACGACTTAGATATAATAAATATAGTTTATTCCTTAAAGAAGGAGAACACACAAGATGGTACAAATAACAGACAAAATATAGCACTTACTTAGGGGTTGGACAATGAAGCAATCGGGTACAGGATTGGCAATTCATTCAGCAATACAGGATACAAATGAAGACATCACGAAGACATTGGGTATAGGGTTTACACTGGTTTATATGGGATTTCATTCCTATACCCTGGCATTGAGTGCAAGACATTGGATGACAATTATCTGCACCCAATCCCTCCTTGCCACCTCACTTG
The DNA here is from genome assembly GCF_040206685.1 of Ascaphus truei. Lineage (NCBI taxonomy): Eukaryota > Metazoa > Chordata > Amphibia > Anura > Ascaphidae > Ascaphus > Ascaphus truei. The sequence continues at coordinate 31,640 of NW_027455144.1, forward strand.
AGAGGCAAAGTAATACCTGCCCACTGGGTGTGCATTATTCTAATCAGGGGCTCATTTCCCTAGCCCCCTCCCACAAGACTGGCTTCGCCCAGTCTGCTTGGGATAGGAAAACCTTTGTCCCAAGGTGTGAAACACAACACTTATCACAAGTACCCAGGTCCTGCTTTGTTTTGTTCCAGCATACACAAGCAGGATTGGGGGAGCCTTTGATCAGGGGGCTTATTGTAGACCATTTGTCTCCCCCCTGAGCATTAACATACCATATGGGCTCTAGCCTTCCCGGGCTTTTACCCTGGACCCAAAACATAGTACATTTTCACAATCATATTTATATTAAAATAATCCGTTCTGTGGGTCTGAGCGGGCTGAAATCTGCCAGGTCCTCATGCCGGAGGACCCTTGCCATAGTGGCCAAATATCACCAGAATCGAAGATACCAAAACAGTTTTAAAAGCACTTTTGAACACAAGGCTTTTTTCTGCCATGCAAGTCAATGGCAGAAACCCAAACTTTACCATTACCCTGACTCCGTTCTGTTGCCCCGAGAGGGTCGGTATTTGCCATTCAATCCTGCCGGAACGAGGACTACATGGTGACTGAATCTCAGCCCTATAGGTTGAACAAAACCGGAGTTATGGGTTCCAGGTTTCTGCTCTTCCCGACTTAGCCGTTTTTACTCGCGGCTTTTACCTCCGCCATTAGAGTCTATGGTGCGACCCTTATAAAGAGCGCGGCCCTTTACCGGAGTCATTAACTCTCGGACCTTGTTGGGGTCAAGTGAGGGGGTTCCTAGGGTCTAGGGGCAAAAAGAATTTTATTCCTGGGTGTCCTAGAACCTATGTTTCCCACGCCAATTGAATCTGAACTTGACCGGGGAGTGATCAAAGCTCTCTTCAAGACAATGTTTCCGCTCTTGCGGTCTGCGGTTTGGATGGCTGCCAACCTGTTCCTGGAGATCGGCTTCGAGGAATCCCCATTGAAATGAATGGCTCCATTGACTTACAATGGGAAACCGCCGCTCCTTCTCTCGGGCGCCACCTGCAGGTCTTCTACGATATCAGGCCCAAATCGCCGTAATCTCCATACGGTTACATGGGGCTGTAATGGCGACCTATGGAGAGACTGCAAAATGGAGCCTGCAAAGGCGGGAAAAGGGACAAAGGGCCATAAACACCAAATTAGCATTAACCCTTTCCCTCCCGCCTGGATCCCAGTGTATGTGGTTGCTGCATACACTGCAAAGGTACAACCACCACTAATTGTACCAATATTAACACTTAGCAAATAAAACAGTTTTGCCCTGAGGCAGGGGAATAAAAATACATTAATTCCCTCTAAATGTGGGAATAGGATAACAAAGGGACATACATTTTGGTTGTGAAGCAGGGGAACATATGTACTATACGTACATTTCTGGTTAACCCCTCACTTCCCAGACGGTGGAAGGGGGTGCCTAATGGGGTTGACCCCTTTATTAGACGCTTGACACCCCTCTCCCGTCACAGCGTCTCACTGCACTCTGCCCCTCCTCCCCCCGTCTCGCTGCTCTCTCCCTCCTCCCCCATGCTCTCCCCCTCCTCCCCCTGCATCTCACTGCTCTCTCCCCCTCCTCCCCCTGTATCTCACTGCTCTCCCCTTCCTCCCCCCTGCATCTCACTGCTCTCTCACCTTCCTCCCCCCTGCATCTCACTGCTCTCTCCCCTTCCTCCCCCTGCATTTCACTGCTCTCTCCCCTTCCTCCCCCTGCATCTCACTGCTCTCTCCCCTTCCTACCCCTGCATCTCACTGCTCTCTCCCCCTCCATCTCACTGCTCTCTCCTCCTTCTCCCCCTGCATCTCATTGCTCTATCCTCCTTCTCCCCCCTGCATCTCATTGCTCTCTCCCCCTTCTCCCCCCTGCAACTCACTGCTCTCTCCCCCTTCATCTCATTGCTCTCCCCCCTGCGTCTCATTACTCTCTCCCCCTGCGTCTCATTGCTCTCTCCCCCTTCGTCTCATTGCTCTCTCCACCTTCTCCTCCTGCGTCTCATTGCTCTCTCCCCCTTCACCCCCCCTGCGTCTCATTGCTCTCCCCCTTCACCCCCCTTCGTCTCATTGCTCTCCCCCTTCTCAACCTGCGTCTCATTGCTCTCTCCCCCTTCTCCAGCTGCGTCTCATTGCTCTCTCCCCCTCCACCCTCCTGCGTATCATTGCTCTCTCCCCCTCCTCCCCCTTGCGTCTCATTGCTCTCTCCCTCTTCTCCCCCCTGCGTCTCATTGCTCTCTTCCTCTTCTCCCCCCTGAGTCTCATTGCTCTCTCCCCCTTCTCCCCCTGCGTCTCATTGCTCTCCCCCTTCTCCCCCCTGCGACTCATTGCTCTCTCCCCCTTCTCCCCCCTGCGTCTCACTGCTCTCTGCCCCTCCTCCCCCCCCTGCGTCTCACTGCTCTCTCCCCCCTGCATCTCACTGCTCTCCCACACCCTCCCCCCTGCATCTCATTGCTCTCTCCCTTCTCCCCCATGCGTCTCATTGCTCTCCCCCTTCTCCCCTCTGCGTCTCATTGCTCTCTCTCCCTTCTCCCCCCTGTGTCTCATTGCTCTCTCCCTTCTCCCCCCTGCGTCTCATTGCTCTCCCCCTTCTCCCCCCTACGTCTCATTGCTCTCCCCCTTCTCCCCCCTGCGTCTTATTGCTCTCTCCCGTCTTCCCCCTGCGTTTCATTGCTCTCTCCCTTCTCCCCCCTGCGTCTCATTGCTCTCTCCCTTCTCCCCCCTGCGTCTCATTGCTCTCTCCCTTCTCCCCCTGCGTCTCATTGCTCTCTCCCTTCTCCCCCCATGCGTCTCATTGCTCTCTCCCTTCTCCCCCCTGCGTCTCATTGCTCTCTCCCTTCTCCCCCCTGCGTCTCATTGCTCTCTCCCTTCTCCCGCCTGCGTCTCATTACTCTCTCCCTTCTCCTCCTGCGTCTCATTGCTCTCTCCCTTCTCCCCCCTGCGTCTCATTGCTCTCTCCCTTCTCCCCCCTGCGTCTCATTGCTCTCTCCCCCTGCGTCTCATTGCTCTCCCCCTTCTCCCCACCTGCGTCTCATTGCTCTCCCCCTTCTTCCCGTGTCTCATTGCTCGCCTCCTGCGACTCATTGCTCTCCCCCCCTTCTCCCCCTGCGACTCATTGCTCTCTCCCCCTTCTCCCCCCTACGTCTCATTGCTCTCCCCCTTCCCCCCCTGCGTCTCATTGCTCTCTCCCCCTGCGTCTCATTGCTCTCTCCCCCTTCTCCCCCCCTGCGTCTCATTGCTCTCTCCCCCTTCTCCCCCCCTGCGTCTCATTGCTCTCTCCCCCTTCTCCCCCTGCGTCTCATTGCTCTCCCCCTTCATCTCACTGCTCTCTCCCCCTTCTCCCCCCTGCGTCTCATTGCTCTCTCCCTTCTCCCCCCTGCGTCTCATTGCTCTCTCCCCCTTCTCCCCCCTGCGTCTCATTGCTCTCTCCCCCTTCTCCCCCCTGCGTCTCATTGCTCTCTCCCCCTTCTCCCCCCATGCGTCTCATTGCTCTCTCCCCCTTCTACCCCCAGCGTCGCATTGCTCTCCCCCCTGCGTCTCATTGCTCTCCCCCTTCTCCCCACCTGCATCACATTGCTCTCTATCTTCTCCCCACCTGCGTCTCATTGCTCTCTCCCTTCTCCCCCCTGCGTCTCATTGCTCTCCCTTCTCCCCCCTGCGACTCATTGCTCTCTCCCTTCTCCCCCCTGCGTCTCATTGCTCTCCCTTCTCCCACCTGCGTCTCATTGCTCTCTCCCCCTTCTTCCCCTGCGTCTCATTGCTCTCCCCCTGCGTCTCATTGCTCTCCCCCTGCGTCTCATTGCTCTCTCCCTTCTCCCCCTGCGTCTCATTGCTCTCTCCCTTCTCCCCCTGCGTCTCATTGCTCTCTCCCTTCTCCCCCCTGCGTCTCATTGCTCTCTCCCTTCTCCCCCTGCGTCTCATTGCTCTCTCCCTTCTCCCCCCTGCGTCTCATTGCTCTCTCCCTTCTCCCCCTGCGTCTCATTGCTCTCTCCCTTCTCCCCCCTGCGTCTCATTGCTCTCTCCCCCTTCTACCCCCTGCGTCTCATTGCTCTCCCCCTGCGTCTCATTGCTCTCTCCCTTCTCCCCCTGCGTCTCATTGCTCTCTCCCTTCTCCCCCCTGCGTCTCATTGCTCTCTCCCTTCTCCCCCTGCGTCTCATTGCTCTCTCCCTTCTCCCCCCTGCGTCTCATTGCTCTCTCCCCCTTCTACCCCCTGCGTCTCATTGCTCTCTCCCCCTGCGTCTCATTGCTCTCTCCCCCTTTTCCCCCCCTGCGTCTCATTGCTCTCCCCCTTCTTCCCACCTGCGTCTCATTGTTCTCTCCCCCCCTGCATCTCATTGCTCTCCCCCTTCTCCCCGTGTCTCATTGCTCTCCCCCTGTGTCTCATTGCTCTCCCCCTTCTCCCCTGCTTCTCATTGTTCACCCCCTTCTCCCCCCTGCGTCTCATTGCTCTCTCCCCCTTCTCCCCCTGCGTCTCATTGCTCTCTCCCCCTCCTCCCCCTGCGTCTCATTGCTCTCTCCCCCTTCTCCCCCTGCGTCTCATTGCTCTCCCCCCCCTTCTTCCCCTGCGTCTCATTGCTCTCTCCCCCTTCTTCCCCTGCGTCTCACTGCTCTCTCCCCCTTCTCCCCCTGCGTCTCATTGCTCTCTCCCCCTTCTCCCCCCTGCGTCTCATTGCTCTCTCCCCCTTCTCCCCCCTGCGTCTCATTGCTCTCTCCCCCTTCGTCTCATTGCTCTCCCCCTTCTCCCCCCCTTCGTCTCATTGCTCTCCCCCTTCTCCCCCGTGTCTCATTGCTCTCCCCCTGCGTCTCATTGCTCTCTCCCCCTTCTTCCCCCTGCGTCTCATTGCTCTCTCCCCCTTCTCCCCCTGCGTCTCATTGCTCTCTCCCTTCTCCCCCCTGCGTCTCATTGCTCTCTCCCCCTTCTCCCCCCTGCGTCTCATTGCTTTCTCCCCCTTCTCCCCCCTGCGTCTCATTGCTCTCTCCCCCTTCTCCCCCCTGCGTCTCATTGCTCTCTCCCCCTTCTCCCCCCATGCGTCTCATTGCTCTCTCCCCCTTCTACCCCCAGCGTCGCATTGCTCTCTCCCCCTTCTCCCCCCATGCGTCTCATTGCTCTCTCCCCCTTCCACCCCCTGCGTCTCATTGCGCTCCCCCTTATTCCCACCTGCGTCTCATTGTTCTCTCCCCCCCTGCATCTCATTGCTCTCCCCCTTCTCCCCTGCGTCTCATTGCTCTCTCCCCCTTCTCCCCCTGCGTCTCATTGCTCTCTCCCCCTTCTCCCCCTGCGTCTCATTGCTCTCTCCCTTCTCCCCCCTGCGTCTCATTGCTCTATCCCCCTTCTCCCCCCTGCGTCTCATTGCTCTCTCCCCCTTCTCCCCCCATGCGTCTCATTGCTCTCTCCCCCTTCTCCCCCCCCTGCGTCTCATTGCTCTCTCCCCCTTCTCCCCCTGCGTCTCATTGCTCTCTCCCTTCTCCCCCCTGCGTCTCATTGCTCTCTCCCCCTTCTCCCCCCTGCGTCTCATTGCTCTCTCCCCCTTCTCCCCCCATGCGTCTCATTGCTCTCTCCCCCTTCTACCCCCAGCGTCTCATTGCTCTCTCCCCCTTCTCCCCCCATGCGTCTCATTGCTCTCTCCCCCTTCTCCCCCCCTGCGTCTCATTGCTCTCTCCCTTCTCCCCCCTGCGTCTCATTGCTCTCTCCCCCTTCTCCCCCCTGCGTCTCATTGCTCTCCCCCTTCTCCCCCCTGCGTCTCATTGCTCTCCCCCTTCTCCCCCCCTTCGTCTCATTGCTCTCCCCCTTCTCCCCATGTCTCATTGCTCTCCCCCTGCGTCTCATTGCTCTCTCCCCCTTCTCCCCCTGCGTCTCATTGCTCTCTCCCCCTTCTCCCCCTGCGTCTCATTGCTCTCTCCCCCTTCTCCCCCTGCGTCTCATTGCTCTCTCCCCCTTCTCCCCCCTTTCGTTTCATTGCTCTCCCCCTTCTCCCCGTGTCTCACTGCTCTCTCCCCCTTCTCCCCCTGCGTCTCATTGCTCTCTCCCCCTTCTCCCCCCTTTCGTTTCATTGCTCTCTCCCCCTTCTCCCCCTGCGTCTCATTGCTCTCTCCCCCTTCTCCCCCCTTTCGTTTCATTGCTCTCCCCCTTCTCCCCGTGTCTCACTGCTCTCTCCCCCTGCGTCTCATTGCTCTCTCCCCCTGCGTCTCATTGCTCTCGCCCCCTTCTCCCCCTGCGTCTCATTGCTCTCTCCCCCTTCTCCCCCTGCGTCTCATTGCTCTCTCCCTTCTCCCCCCTGCGTCTCATTGCTCTCCCCCTTCTCCCCCCTGCGTCTCATTGCTCTCCCCCTTCCCCCCCTGCGTCTCATTGCTCTCTCCCCCTGCGTCTCATTGCTCTCTCCCCCTTTTCCCCCCCTGCGTCTCATTGCTCTCCCCCTTCTTCCCACCTGCGTCTCATTGTTCTCTCCCCCCCTGCATCTCACTGCTCTCCCCCTTCTCCCCGTGTCTCATTGCTCTCCCCCTGTGTCTCATTGCTCTCCCCCTTCTCCCCCCTGCGTCTCATTGCTCTCTCCCCCTTCTCCCCCTGCGTCTCACTGCTCTCTCCCCCTTCTCCCCCTGCGTCTCATTGCTCTCTCCCCCTTCTCCCCCCTGCGTCTCATTGCTCTCTCCCCCTTCGTCTCATTGCTCTCCCCCTTCTCCCCCCCTTCGTCTCATTGCTCTCCCCCTTCTCCCCGTGTCTCATTGCTCTCCCCCTGCGTCTCATTGCTCTCTCCCCCTTCTTCCCCCTGCGTCTCATTGCTCTCCCCCCCCTTCTTCCCCTGCGTCTCATTGCTCTCTCTCCCTTCTCCCCCCTGCGTCTCATTGCTCTCTCCCCCTTCTCCCCCCTGCGTCTCATTGCTCTCTCCCCCTTCTCCCCCCATGCGTCTCATTGCTCTCTCCCCCTTCTACCCCCAGCGTCGCATTGCTCTCTCCCCCTTCTACCCCCTGCGTCTCATTGCTCTCCCCCTTATTCCCACCTGCGTCTCATTGTTCTCTCCCCCCCCTGCATCTCATTGCTCTCCCCCTTCTCCCCTGCGTCTCATTGCTCTCTCCCCCTTCTCCCCCTGCGTCTCATTGCTCTCTCCCCCTTCTCCCCCCTGCGTCTCATTGCTCTCTCCCCCTTCTCCCCCTGCGTCTCATTGCTCTCTCCCCCTTCTCCCCCCTGCGTCTCATTGCTCTCTCCCCCTTCTCCCTGCGTCTCATTGCTCTCTCCCCCTTCTCCCCCCATGCGTCTCATTGCTCTCTCCCCCTTCTCCCCCCCTGCGTCTCATTGCTCTCTCCCTTCTCCCCCCTGCGTCTCATTGCTCTCTCCCCCTTCTCCCCCCTGCGTCTCATTGCTCTCCCCCTTCTCCCCCCTGCGTCTCATTGCTCTCCCCCTTCTCCCCCCCTTCGTCTCATTGCTCTCCCCCTTCTCCCCATGTCTCATTGCTCTCCCCCTGCGTCTCATTGCTCTCTCCCCCCTTCTCCCCCTGCGTCTCATTGCTCTCTCCCCCCTTCTCCCCCTGCGTCTCATTGCTCTCTCCCCCTTCTCCCCCTGCGTCTCATTGCTCTCTCCCCCTTCTCCCCCCTTTCGTTTCATTGCTCTCCCCCTTCTCCCGTGTCTCATTGCTCTCCCCCTGCGTCTCATTGCTCTCTCCCCCTTCTTCCCCCTGCGTCTCATTGCTCTCTCCCCCTTCTCCCCCTGCGTCTCATTGCTCTCTCCCTTCTCCCCCCTGCGTCTCATTGCTCTCTCCCCCTTCTCCCCCCTGCGTCTCATTGCTCTCTCCCCCTTCTCCCTCCTGCGTCTCATTGCTGTCTCCCCCTTCTACCCCCAGCGTCTCATTGCTCTCTCCCCCTTCTACCCCCTGCGTCTCATTGCTCTCCCCCTTATTCCCACCTGCGTCTCATTGTTCTCTCCCCCCCTGCATCTCATTGCTCTCCCCCTTCTCCCCTGCGTCGCATTGCTCTCTCCCCCTTCTACCCCCTGCGTCTCATTGCTCTCCCCCTTATTCCCACCTGCGTCTCATTGTTCTCTCCCCCCCTGCATCTCATTGCTCTCCCCCTTCTCCCCTGCGTCTCATTGCTCTCTCCCCCTTCTCCCCCTGCGTCTCATTGCTCTCTCCCCTTCTCCCCCTGCGTCTCATTGCTCTCTCCCCCTTCTCCCCCCTGCGTCTCATTACTCTCCCCCTTCCCCCCCTGCGTCTCATTGCTCTCTCCCCCTTCTCCCCCCCTGCGTCTCACTGCTCTCTCCCCCTCCTCCACCCCTGCGTCTCACTGCTCTCTCCCCCTCCTCCCCCCCTGCGTCTCACTGCTCTCTCCCTCCTCCACCTGCGTCTCACTGCTCTCTCCCCCTCCTCCCCCCCTGCGGTCTCACTGCTCTCTCCCCCTCCTCCCCCCCTGCGTCTCACTGCTCTCTCCACCTCCTCCCCCCCTGCGTCTCACTGCTGTCTCCCTCCTCCCCCTGCGTCTCACTGCTCTCTCCCTCCTCCCCCTGCGTCTCACTGCTCTCTCCCCCTCCTCCCCCGTGTGTCTCATTGCTCTCTCCCACTCCTCCCCCTGCGTCTCATTGCTCTATCCCCCTTCTCCCCCCTTGCGTCTCATTGCTCTCTCCCCTTCTCCCCCCATGCGTCTCATTGCTCTCTCCCCCTTCTCCCCCCTGCGTCTCATTGCTCTCTCCCCTTCTCCCCCCTGCGTCTCATTGCTCTCTCCCCCTTCTCCCCCCTGCGTCTCATTGCTCTCTCCCCCTTCTCCCCCCTGCGTCTCATTGCTTTCTCCCCCCTTCTCCCCCCTGCGTCTCATTGCTCTCTCCCCCCTTCTCCCCCCTGCGTCTCATTGCTCTCTCCCCCTTCTCCCCCCCATGCATCTCATTGCTCTCTCCCCTTCTACCCCCAGCGTCGCATTGCTCTCTCCCCCTTCTCCCCCCCATGCGTCTCATTGCTCTCTCCCCCCTTCTACCCCCTGCGTCTCATTGCTCTCCCCCTTATTCCCACCTGCGTCTCATTGTTCTCTCCCCCCCTGCATCTCATTGCTCTCCCCCTTCTCCCCTGCGTCTCATTGCTCTCCTCCCCCTTCTCCCCCTGCGTCTCATTGCTTTCTCCCCCTTCTCCCCCTGCGTCTCATTGCTCTCTCCCCCTTCTCCCCCATGCGTCTCATTGCTCTCTCCCCCTTCTCCCCCCCCTGCGTCTCATTGCTCTCTCCCCCTTCTCCCCCTGCGTCTCATTGCTCTCTTCCTTCTCCCCCCTGCGTCTCATTGCTCTCTCCCCCCTTCTCCCCCCCTGCGTCTCATTGCTCTCTCCCCCTTCTCCCCCCATGCGTCTCATTGCTCTCTCCCCCTTCTACCCCCAGCGTCGCATTGCTCTCTCCCCCTTCTACCCCCCTGCGTCTCATTGCTCTCCCCCTTATTCCCACCTGCGTCTCATTGTTCTCTCCCCCCCTGCATCTCATTGCTCTCCCCCTTCTCCCCTGCGTCTCATTGCTCTCTCCCCCCTTCTCCCCCTGCGTCTCATTGCTCTCTCCCCCTTCTCCCCCCTGCGTCTCATTGCTCTCTCCCCCTTCTCCCCCCTGCGTCTCATTGCTCTCTCCCCCTTCTCCCTGCGTCTCATTGCTCTCTCCCCCTTCTCCCTGCGTCTCATTGCTCTCTCCCCCTTCTCCCCCTGCGTCTCATTGCTCTCTCCCCCTTCTCCCCCCTGCGTCTCATTGCTCTCCCCCTTCTCCCCCCTGCGTCTCATTGCTCTCGCCCTTCTCCCCCCCTTCGTCTCATTGCTCTCCCCCTTCTCCCCATGTCTCATTGCTCTCCCCCTGCGTCTCATTGCTCTCTCCCCCTTCTCCCCTGCGTCTCATTGCTCTCTCCCCCTTCTACCCCTGTGTCTCATTGCTCTCTCCCCCTTCTCCCCCTGCGTCTCATTGCTCTCTCCCCCTTCTCCCCCCTTTCGTCTCATTGCTCTCCCCCTTCTCCCCGTGTCTCATTGCTTCTCCCCCTGCGTCTCATTGCTCTCTCCCCCTTCTCCCCCTGCGGCTCATTGCTCTCGCCCCCTTCTCCCCCCTGCGTCTCATTGTTCTCTCCCCCCCTGCATCTCATTGCTCTCCCCCTTCTCCCCTGCTTCTCATTGCTCTCTCCCCCTTCTCCCCCCTGCGTCTCATTGCTCTCTCCCCCTTCTCCCCCCTGCGTCTCATTACTCTCCCCCTTCCCCCCCTGCGTCTCATTGCTCTCTTCCCCCTTCTCCCCCCATGCGTCTCATTGCTCTTCCCCTCCTCCCCCCTGCGTCTCACTGCTCTCTCCCCCTCCTCCCCCCCTGCGTCTCACTGCTCTCTCCCCCTCCTCCCCCCCTGCGTCTCACTGCTCTCTCCCTCCTCCACCTGCGTCTCACTGCTCTCTCCCCCTCCTCCCCCCCTGCGTCTCACTGCTCTCTCCCCCTCCTCCCCCCCTGCGTCTCACTGCTCTCTCCACCTCCTCCCCCCCTGCGTCTCACTGCTGTCTCCTCCTCCCCCTGCGTCTCACTGCTCTCTCCCCTCCTCCCCTGCGTCTCACTTCTCTCCCCCTCCTCCCCCCTGTGTCTCATTGCTCTCTCCCACTCCTCCCCCTGCGTCTCACTGCTCTCTCCCCCTCCTCCCCCCTGCGTCTCACTGCTCTCCCCCACCTCCCCCCTGCGTCTCACTGCTCTCTCCCCCTCCTCCCCCCTGCGTCTCACTGCTCTCTCCCCCTCCTCCCCCCTGCGTCTCACTGCTCTCTCCCCCTCCTCCCCCCTGCGCTCACTGCTCTCTCCCTCCTCCCCCTGCGTGTCACTGCTCTCTCCCCCTCCTCCCCCTGCTCTCTCCCCCCTCCTCCCCCCTGCGTCTCACTGCTCTCTCCCCCTCCTCCCCCCCTGCGTCTCACTGCTCTCTCCCCACCTCCCCCCTGCGTCTCACTGCTCTCTCCCCCTCCTCCCCCTGCGTCTCACTGCTCTCTCCCCCTCTTCCCCCCTGCGTCTCACTGCTCTCTCCCCCTCCTCCCCCCTGCGTCTCACTGCTCTCTCCCCCTCCTCCCCCCTGCGTCTCACTGCTCTCTCCCCCTCCTCCCCCCTGCGTCTCACTGCTCTCTCCCCCTCCCTCCCCCCTGCGTCTCACTGCTCTCTCCCCCCTCCTCCCCCTGCGTCTCACTGCTCTCTCCCCCCCCTCCCCCCCCCTGCGTCTCACTGCTCTCTCCCCCCCCTCCCCCCTGCGTCTCACTGCTCTCTCCCCCCTCCTCCCCCCTGCGTCTCACTGCTCTCTCCCCCTCCTCCCCCCTGCGTCTCACTGCTCTCTCCCCCTCCTCCCCCCTGCGTCCCATTGCTCTCTCCCCCTCCTCCCCCCTGCGTCCCATTGCTCTCTCCCCCTCCTCCCCCTGCGTCTCATTGCTCTCTCCCCCCTCCTCCCCCTGCGTCTCATTGCTCTCTCCCCCTCTTCCCCCCTGCGTCTCATTGCTCTCTCCCCCTCCTCCCCCCTGCGTCTCATTGCTCTCTCCCCCTCCTCCCCGCTGCGTCTCATTGCTCTCTCCCCCTCATCCCCCCTGCGTCCCATTGCTCTCTCTCCCTCCTCCCCCTGCGTCTCATTGCTCTCCCCCTCCTCCACCTGCGTCTCATTGCTCTCTCCCCCTCCTCCACCTGCGTCTCATTGCTCTCTCCCCCTCCTCCCCCTGCGTCTCATTGCTCTCTCCCCCTCCTCCCCCTGCGTCTCATTGCTCTCTCCCCCTCCTCCCCCTGCGTCTCATTGCTCTCTCCCCCCTCCTCCCCCCTGCGTCTCATTGCTCTCTCCCCCCTCCTGCGTCTCATTGCTCTCTCCCCCTCATCCCCCCTGCGTCCCAGTGCTCTCTCTCCCTCCTCCCCCTGCGTCTCATTGCTCTCCCCCCTCCTCCACCTGCGTCTCATTGCTCTCTCCCCTCCTCCACCACCTGCGTCTCATTGCTCTCTCCCCCTCCTCCCCCTGCGTCTCATTGCTCTCTCCCCCTCCGTCTCATTGCTCTCTCCCCCCGCCTCCTCCCCCCTGGTCTCATTGCTCTCTCCCCCTCCTCCCCCCTGCGTCTCATTGCTCTCTCCCCCTCCTGCATCTCATTGCTCTCTCACCCTCCTCCCCCCTGCATCTCATTGCTCTCTCCCCTGCATCTCATTGCTCTCTCCCCCTCCTCCCCCCTGCATCTCATTGCTCTCTCCCTCGTCCCCCCTGCATCTCATTGCTCTCTCCCCCTCCTCCCCCTGCATCTCATTGCTCTCTCCCCCTCCTCCCCCTGCATCTCATTGCTCTCTCCCCCCTCCTCCCCCCTGCATCTCATTGCTCTCTCCCCCTCCTCCCCCCTGCATCTCATTGCTCTCTCCCCTCTGCATCTCATTGCTCTCTCCCCCCTCCTCCCCCTGCATCTCATTGCTCTCTCCCCCTCCTCCCCCCTGCATCTCATTGCTCTCTCCCCCTCCTCCCCCCTGCATCTCATTGCTCTCTCCCCCCTCCTCCCCCCTGCATCTCATTGCTCTCTCCCCCTCCTCCCCCCTGCATCTCATTGCTCTCTCCCCCCCCCTCCTCCCCCCTGCATCTCATTGCTCTCTCCCTCTCCTCCCCCCTGCATCTCATGCTCTCTCCCCCTCCTCCCCCTGCATCTCATTGCTCTCTCCCCCTCCTCCCCCCTGCATCTCATTGCTCTC
>NW_027455145.1:0-44283 GCF_040206685.1 Ascaphus truei
TGGAATATGATGATGATGTTGAGGGGAAATATGATGTTGAGGGGAAATATGATGATGATGATGCTGCTGAGGGGAAATCTGATGATGATGATGATGATGGTGGGGAAATATGATGATGAGGGAAATATGATGATGAGGGGGGGAAATATGATGATGATGATGAGGGGGAAATATGATGATGATGATGAGGGGGGGAAATATGATGATGATGATGAGGGGGGGAAATATGATGATGATGGGGAAATATGATGATGATGATGATGGGGAAATATGATGATGATGGGGAAATATGATGATGATGGGGAAATATGATGATGAGGGGGAAAATCTGATGATGATGACGAGGGGGGAAATCTGATGATGAAGATGATGATGATGAGGGGGGGAATCTGATGATGATGATGATGAGGGGGGGGAATCTGATGATGATGAGGGGGGGAATATGATGATGAGGGGTGGAATATGATGATGATGGGGAAATATGATGATGATGGGAAATTTGAGGATGATGACGATGAGGATGATGAGGAGGAGGGGAAATATGATGATGATGGGGGAAATATGATGATGATGTGATGATGGGGCAAATATGATGATGATGGGGCAAATATGATGATGATGGGGCAAATATGATGATGATGATGATGATGATGATGATGATGATGATGATGATGATGATGATGAGGGAAATATGATGATGCTGATGGGGGAAATTTGATGATGGGGAAATATGATGATGATGATGATGAGGGGAAATATGATGATGATGAGGGGGGGAAATATGATGATGGTGATGAAGATGATGGGGGAAATATGATGATAATGGGGGAAATATGATGATGATGGGGGAAATATGATGATGATGAGGGGGGAAATATGATGATGATGATGAGGGGGGAAATATGATGATGATGGGGAAATATGGTGATGATGATGATGAGGGGGGGGAATATGATGATGATGATGATGATGAGGGGTGGAATATGATGATGATGAGGGTGGAATATGATGATGATGTTGAGGGGAAATATGATGATGATGCTGCTGAGGGGAAATCTGATGATGATGATGGTGGGGGAAATATGATGATGATAAGGGGGGAAATATGATGATGATGATGATGAGGGGGGAAATATGATGATGATGATGAGGGGGGGAAATATGATGATGAGGGGGGGAAATATGATGATGATGATGGGGAAATATGATGATGATGATGATGATGATGATGATGATGATGATGATGATGATGATGAGGGGGAAAATCTGATGATGAGGGGGGAAATCTGATGATGATGACGAGGGGGGAAATCTGATGATGATGACGAGGGGGAAATCTGATGATGAAGATGATGAGGGGGGAATCTGATGATGATGATGCTGAGGGGAAATCTGATGATGGGGAAATATGATGATGATGATGATGGGGGAAATATGATGATGATGATGATGATGATGATGGGGGAAATATGATGATGATGATGATGATGATGATGGGGGAAATATGATGATGATGATGAGGGGGGAAATCTTATGATGATGATGTTGAGGTGAAATCTGATGATGATGATGGGGGAAATATGATGATGATGATGATGATGATGATGATGATGATGATGATGATGATGATGATGATGATGATGAGAGAAATATGATGATGATGATGGGGAAATATGATGATGATGATGATGATGATGGGGAAATATGATGATGATGACGAGGGGGGAAATATGATGAGGGGGAAATATGATGATGATGGGGAAATATGGTGATGATGATGATGATGATGAGGGGGGGAATATGATGATGATGAGGGGTGGAATATGATGATGATGATGATGATGAGGGTGGAATATGATGATGATGATGATGTTGAGGGGAAATCTGATGATGATGATGCTGCTGAGGGGAAATCTGATGATGATGATGATGGTGGAAATCTGATGATGATGATGATGATGATGATGATGATGATGATGATGATGATGATGATGATGATGATGATGGAAATATGATGATGATGGGGGAAATATGATGATGATGGGGAAATATGATGATGATGGGGGAAATATGATGATGATGATGATGATGATGGGGGAAATATGATGATGATGATGATGATGAGGGGGGAAATATGATGATGATGAGGGGGGGAAATATGATGATGATGAGGGGGGAAATATGATGATGATGGGGAAATATGGTGATGATGATGATGAGGGGGGAATATGATGATGATGATGATGAGGGTGGAATATGATGATGATGTTGAGGGGAAATATGATGTTGAGGGGAAATATGATGATGATGATGCTGCTGAGGGGAAATCTGATGATGATGGTAGGGGAAATATGATGATGAGGGAAATATGATGATGATGATGATGATGAGGGGGGAAATATGATGATGATGATGAGGGGGGAAATATGATGATGATGATGAGGGGGAAATATGATGATGATGATGATGAGGGGGGGAAATATGATGATGATGATGGGGAAATATGATGATGATGATGATGATGGGGAAATATGATGATGATGATGATGGGGGAAATATGATGATGATGATGATGATGATGGGGGAAATATGATGAGGGGGGAAATCTGATGATGATGTTGAGGAGAAATCTGATGATGTTGATGATGAGGATGCTGATGGGAAATATGATGATGATGGGGATGATGATGGGAAATAAGATGAGGATGATGATGAGGAGGAGGGGAAATATGATGATGAGGAGGAGGGGAAATAAGATGAGGATGATGAGGAGGAGGAGGAGGGGAGAAAATCTGATGATGATGGGGGGAATCTGATGATGATGATGAGGGAAATCTGATGATGATGATGATGATGATGATGATGATGATGATGATGATGATGATGATGATGATGATGATGATGATGATGATGATGATGATGATGATGATGATGATGATGATGATGATGATGGGGAAAGATGATGATGATGATGATGACTATGGGGGAAATATGATGATGATGACTATGGGGGAAATATGATGATGATGGGGGAAATATGATGATGATGATGATGGGGGAAATATGATGATGATGATGATGATGATGATGGGGAAATATGATGATGATGAGGGGGGAAATATGATGATGGGGAAATATGATGATGGTGGGGAAATATGATGATGGTGATGAAGATGATGGGGGAAATATGATGATGATGAGGGGGGAAATATGATGATGATGAGGGGGGAAATATGATGAGGGGGGAAATATGGTGATGATGATGATGATGATGATGATGAGGGGGGAAATCTGATGATGAGGGGTGGAATATGATGATGATGATGAGGGTGGAATATGATGATGATGATGGTGTTGAGGGGAAATCTGATGATGATGATGCTGCTGAGGGGAAATCTGATGATGATGATGATGATGATGGGGAAATCTGATGATGATGATAATGGGGGAAATATGATGATTATGATGATGATGGGGGAAATATGATGATTATGATGATGATGGGGGAAATATGATGATGATGATGGGGGAAATATGATGATGATGATGGGGGAAATATGATGATGATGATGATGATGGGGGGAATTATGATGATGATGATGATGATGATGGGAAATTTGAGGATGAGGATGATGAGGAGGAGGGGAAATATGATGATGATGATGATGATGATGATGATGAGGGGAAATATGATGATGATGAGGGGGGAAATCATGATGATGATGATGGGGGAAATCTGATGATGATGATGATGATGATGATGGGGAAATCTGATGATGATGATGGGGGAAATCTGATGATGATGATGATGATGATGAGGGAAATATGATGATGATGGGGGAAATATGATGATGATGATGATGATGATGATGATGATGATGATGATGATGGAAATATGATGATGATGATGATGGGAAATATGATGATGATGATGATGGGGGGAAATATGATGATGATGATGATGGGGGGAAATATGATGATGATGATGGGGGGAAATATGATGATGATGATGATGGGGGGAAATATGATGATGATGATGATGATGATGGGGGAAAGATGATGATGATGATGATGGGGGAAATATGATGATGATGATGATGGGGGAAATATGATGATGATGATGATGATGATGATGATGGGGGAAATATGATGATGATGATGATGATGATGGGGGAAATATGATGATGATGATGATGATGGGGGAAATATGATGATGATGATGATGATGAGGGGGAAATTTGAGGATGATGACGATGAGGATGATGAGGAGGAGGGGAAATATGATGATGATGATGGGGGAAATGTGATGATGATGATGATGATGATGATGATGGGGCAAATATGATGATGATGATGGGGGAAATATGATGATGGGGAAATATGATGATGCTGATGGGGGAAATTTGATGATGGGGAAATATGATGATGATGAGGGGGGGAATATGATGATGGTGATGAAGATGATGGGGGGAATATGATGATAATGGGGAAATATGATGATGATGATGGGGAAATATGATGATGATGAGGGGGGGAAATATGATGATGATGAGGGGGAAATATGATGATGATGGGGAATATGATGATGATGATGATGATGAGGGGTGGAATATGATGATGATGTTGAGGGAAATATGATGTTGAGGGAAATATGATGATGATGATGATGATGCTGCTGAGGGGAAATCTGATGATGATGGGGGAAAACTGATGATGATGATGATGATGGTGGGGAAATATGATGATGATGATGAGGGGGGAAATATGATGATGATGATGATGAGGGGGGGAAATATGATGATGATGATGATGGGGAAATATGATGATGATAAGGGGGGGAAATATGATGATGATGATGATGATGATGATGATGATGATGATGATGATGGGGAAATATGATGATGATGATGATGATGATGATGATGGGGAAATATGATGATGATGATGATGATGGGGAAATATGATGATGATGATGATGGGAAATATGATGATGAGGGGGAAAATCTGATGATGATGACGAGGGGGGAAATCTGATGATGATGATGATGATGATGATGATGAGGGGGGAATCTGATGATGATGAGGGGGGAATCTGATGATGATGAGGGGGGGAATATGATGATGAGGGGTGGAATATGATGATGATGATGATGGGGAAAATATGATGATGATGATGATGATGATGATGATGATGATATTGAGGGGATTATGATGATGATGATGCTGAGGGGAATTATGATGATGATGCTGAGGGGAAATCTGATGATGGGGGAAATATGATGATGATGATGATGATGATGATGATGATGATGGGGGGAAATCTTATGATGATGATGTTGAGGTGAAATCTGATGATGATGATGATGATGATGATGGGGGAAATATGATGATGATGATGATCATGATGATGGGGGAAATATAATGATGATGGGGGGAAATATGATGATGATGGTTGGAAATATGATGATGATGGGGGAAATATGATGATGATGGGTGAAATATGATGACGATGATGATGATGATGATGGGGGGAAATATGATGATGATGATGATGATCAGTGCTTGACAAATCACCCAAAAATCTACTCGCCGAACCAAAAAATCTACTCGCCACCTAGTCCCGCCCCTAGTCCCGCCCCCAACCCCGCCTCTAGTCCCGCCCCCAGCCACGCATTTTAAAAAAAGCCATAAATTAAATAAATTGAATAAATTCCTAGTAAGAACATTCGTTTTTGATATTAGTTTATTTATTGTATTACATTATACTACAATTAGTCCTTGGTGTGTGTGTGTGTGTATAAATGTCAAATCTAGAAAAAAAAAGCCAGATGTGGATGACTAGTTTCCTGCACCCCTTAACTAGTGTCTGGATGCCCCGCTTCACAATATTTAAAGCAGCAATCCCGTCTGGGATCTTACCTGATCCGCAGACCCTCAAAGTCCAGGTACCCTCATTCCCACAATGTTATACATTGGAGGGGAGGTGTTCGTTACCTGTCTTCTGGGTTAGGGGGGGTTCGATGTCTTCCGTGTGAAGCTTGAGTCAGATCTGGAAGTAAGCAGTATAGGTTATTTCGGTGTAGTATAGGGCAGTTAAGATATCCAGATCCATAGTGTGAGAGTGTGTGGGGGAGAGAGCGAGAGTGTGTGGGGGAGAGAGAGTGAGAGAGAGTGTGGGAGAGAGAGAGTGTGGGAGAGAGAGAGTGTGGGAGAGAGAGAGAGTGGGAGAGAGAGAGAGTGGAGAGAGAGAGAGTGTGAGAGAGAGAGTGTGGGAGAGAGAGAGTGTGGGAGAGAGAGAGTGTGGGAGAGAGAGAGTGTGGGAGAGAGAGAGTGTGGGAGAGAGAGAGTGTGGGAGAGAGAGAGTGTGGGAGAGAGAGAGTGTGGGAGAGAGAGAGTGTGGGAGAGAGAGAGTGTGGGAGAGAGAGAGTGTGGGAGAGAGAGAGTGTGGGAGAGAGAGAGTGTGGGAGAGAGAGAGTGTGGGAGAGAGAGAGTGTGGGAGAGAGAGAGTGTGGGAGAGAGAGAGTGTGGGAGAGAGAGAGTGTGGGAGAGAGAGAGTGTGGGAGAGAGAGAGTGTGGGAGAGAGAGAGTGTGGAGAGAGAGAGTGTGGAGAGAGAGAGTGTGGGAGAGAGAGAGTGTGGGAGAGAGAGAGTGTGGGAGAGAGAGAGTGTGGGAGAGAGAGAGTGTGGGAGAGAGAGAGTGTGGGAGAGAGAGAGTGTGGGAGAGAGAGAGTGTGGGAGAGAGAGAGTGTGGGAGAGAGAGAGTGTGGGAGAGAGAGAGTGTGGGAGAGAGAGAGTGTGGAGAGAGAGAGTGTGGGAGAGAGAGAGTGTGGGAGAGAGAGAGTGTGGGAGAGAGAGAGTGTGGGAGAGAGAGAGTGTGGGAGAGAGAGAGTGTGGAGAGAGAGAGTGTGGGAGAGAGAGAGTGTGGGAGAGAGAGAGTGTGGGAGAGAGAGAGTGTGGGAGAGAGAGAGTGTGGGAGAGAGAGAGTGTGGAGAGAGAGAGTGTGGGAGAGAGAGAGTGTGGGAGAGAGAGAGTGTGGGAGAGAGAGAGTGTGGGAGAGAGAGAGAGTGTGGGAGAGAGAGAGTGTGGGAGAGAGAGAGTGTGGGAGAGAGAGAGTGTGGGAGAGAGAGAGTGTGGGAGAGAGAGAGTGTGGGAGAGAGAGAGTGTGGGAGAGAGAGAGTGTGGGAGAGAGAGAGTGTGGGAGAGAGAGAGTGTGGGAGAGAGAGAGTGTGGAGAGAGAGAGTGTGGGAGAGAGAGAGTGTGGGAGAGAGAGAGTGTGGGAGAGAGAGAGTGTGGGAGAGAGAGAGTGTGGGAGAGAGAGAGTGTGGAGAGAGAGAGTGTGGGAGAGAGAGAGTGTGGGAGAGAGAGAGTGTGGGAGAGAGAGAGTGTGGGAGAGAGAGAGTGTGGGAGAGAGAGAGTGTGGGAGAGAGAGAGTGTGGGAGAGAGAGAGTGTGGGAGAGAGAGAGTGTGGGAGAGAGAGAGTGTGGGAGAGAGAGAGTGTGGAGAGAGAGAGTGTGGGAGAGAGAGAGTGTGGGAGAGAGAGAGTGTGGGAGAGAGAGAGTGTGGGAGAGAGAGAGTGTGGGAGAGAGAGAGTGTGGGAGAGAGAGAGTGTGGGAGAGAGAGAGTGTGGGAGAGAGAGAGTGTGGGAGAGAGAGAGTGTGGGAGAGAGAGAGTGTGGGAGAGAGAGAGTGTGGGAGAGAGAGAGTGTGGGAGAGAGAGAGTGTGGGAGAGAGAGAGTGTGGGAGAGAGAGAGTGTGGGAGAGAGAGAGTGTGGGAGAGAGAGAGTGTGGGAGAGAGAGAGTGTGGGAGAGAGAGAGTGTGGGAGAGAGAGAGTGTGGGAGAGAGAGAGTGTGGGAGAGAGAGAGTGTGGGAGAGAGAGAGTGTGGGAGAGAGAGAGTGTGGGAGAGAGAGAGTGTGGGAGAGAGAGAGTGTGGGAGAGAGAGTGTGGGAGAGAGAGAGTGTGGGAGAGAGAGAGTGTGGGAGAGAGAGAGTGTGGGAGAGAGAGAGTGTGGGAGAGAGAGAGTGTGGGAGAGAGAGAGTGTGGGAGAGAGAGAGTGTGGGAGAGAGAGAGTGTGGGAGAGAGAGAGTGTGGGAGAGAGAGAGTGTGGGAGAGAGAGAGTGTGGGAGAGAGAGAGTGTGGGAGAGAGAGAGTGTGGGAGAGAGAGAGTGTGGGAGAGAGAGAGTGTGGGAGAGAGAGAGTGTGGGAGAGAGAGAGTGTGGGAGAGAGAGAGTGTGGGAGAGAGAGAGTGTGGGAGAGAGAGAGTGTGGGAGAGAGAGAGTGTGGGAGAGAGAGAGTGTGGGAGAGAGAGAGTGTGGGAGAGAGAGAGTGTGGGAGAGAGAGAGTGTGGGAGAGAGAGAGTGTGGGAGAGAGAGAGTGTGGGAGAGAGAGAGTGTGGGAGAGAGAGAGTGTGGGAGAGAGAGAGTGTGGGAGAGAGAGAGTGTGGGAGAGAGAGAGTGTGGGAGAGAGAGAGTGTGGGAGAGAGAGAGTGTGGGAGAGAGAGAGTGTGGGAGAGAGAGAGTGTGGGAGAGAGAGAGTGTGGGAGAGAGAGAGTGTGGGAGAGAGAGAGTGTGGGAGAGAGAGAGTGTGGGAGAGAGAGAGTGTGGGAGAGAGAGAGTGTGGGAGAGAGAGAGTGTGGGAGAGAGAGAGTGTGGGAGAGAGAGAGTGTGGGAGAGAGAGAGTGTGGGAGAGAGAGAGTGTGGGAGAGAGAGAGTGTGGGAGAGAGAGAGTGTGGGAGAGAGAGAGTGTGGGAGAGAGAGAGTGTGGGAGAGAGAGAGTGTGGGAGAGAGAGAGTGTGGGAGAGAGAGAGTGTGGGAGAGAGAGAGTGTGGGAGAGAGAGAGTGTGGGAGAGAGAGAGTGTGGGAGAGAGAGAGTGTGGGAGAGAGAGAGTGTGGGAGAGAGAGAGAGTGGGAGAGAGAGAGAGTGGGAGAGAGAGAGAGTGGGAGAGAGAGAGAGAGGGAGAGAGAGAGAGAGGGACAGAGAGAGAGGGAGAGACAGAGAGAGAGTGGGAGAGACAGAGAGAGAGACAGAGAGAGACAGATAAAGAGACGTCAAGGCGCCGTGACGTTGACGCTGCTCCGCGCTGATTGGATGTTTTCAGCCGACAGTGCTCTGAAAAACAGCTTGGCTGTCGGCTGAAAACTCCAGCGCCTCAGCACGCCTGCGGACGCTCGCGTGAGCCCCCTCATTGAGTATGCAGGGGCTCAGCGCGGAGCGTCCGCACGGCTCAGCGCGGCCTGTCCTTCTATGGACTCCGCCAGAGAGACAGATAGAGAGAGACAGACAGAGAGAGACACACAGAAAAAGAGAGACACAAAAATGAGAGACACACAAAAATGAGAGACAAAAAAAGAGAGACACAGAACACACACAGAGAGAATGAGAGACAGACAGAGAGAGGGCGAGGGCGACACAGGGAGAGGGTGACACTCACAGACACTCACTCTCACTCACACAGACACGCAGACACTCACGCAGAGACACACTCACGCAGAAGACTCACAGACACACACTCAGACACTCACTCACACACACACACAGACACACACACACAGACAGGCACACAGACACACAGACACACAGACAGGCACACACACAGACACACAGACAGGCACACACACAGACACACAGACAGGCACACACACAGACACACACACACAGACACACAGGCAGGCACACACACAGGCACACTGACAGACACACAGGCACACTGACAGACACACAGGCACACTGACAGACACACAGGCACACTGACAGACACACAGGCACACTGACAGACACACAGGCACACTGACAGACACACAGGCACACTCACAGACACACAGGCACACTGACAGACACACAGGCAGACACACAGGCACACTCACAGACACACAGGCACACTGACAGACACACAGGCACACTGACAGACACACAGGCACACTGACAGACACACAGGCACACTGATAGACACACAGGCACACTGACAGACACACAGGCACACAGACAGACACACAGGCACACTCACAGACACACAGGCACACTCACAGACACACAGGCACACTGACACACACAGGCACACTGACAGACACACACACACAGGCACACTGACAGGCACACTCACAGACACACAGGCACACTCACAGACACAGGCACACTCACAGACACACAGGCACACTCACAGACACACAGGCACACTGACAGACACACAGGCACACTCACAGGCACACAGGCACACTCACAGACACACAGGCACACTCACAGGCACACAGGCACACTGACAGACACACACACACACACACAGGCACACTGACAGACACACACACACACACAGGCACACTGACAGGCACACTCACAGACACACAGGCACACTCACAGACACACAGGCACACTCACAGACACACAGGCACACTCACAGACACACAGGCACACTGACAGACACACACACACAGGCACACTCACAGACACACAGGCACACTGACAGACACACAGGCACACTAACAGACACACAGGCACACAGGCACACTCACAGACACACAGGCACACTCACAGACACACAGGCACACTCAGACACACAGGCACACTCACAGGCACACTCACAGACACACAGGCACACTGACAGACACACAGGCACACTGACAGACACACACACACACACACAGGCACACTGACAGACACACACACACAGAGGCACACTGACAGGCACACTCACAGACACACACTGACAGGCACACTCACAGACACACAGGCACACTCACAGACACACAGGCACACTCACAGACACACAGGCACACTCACAGACACACAGGCACACTCACAGACACACAGGCACACTCACAGATACACAGGCACACTCACAGACACACAGGCACACTGACAGACACACAGGCACACTGACAGACACACAGGCACACTGACAGACACACAGGCACACTCACAGACACACAGGCACACTCACAGACACACAGGCACACTGACAGACACACAGGCACACTGACAGACACACAGGCACACTCACAGACACACTCACTCACTCACACACTCACCGGGTCACACGTGGCAGCAGTGGGGTCTCCGCACGGCAGTGGGCCCTCTCCAAGACATGGGACACACAGAGCAGCGTGGGCCTCAGCAGCAGGAGCAGCAGGTCCCCCCAGGTCCCGTCCCCCCCCCCCCGCCCCGCCCCCCAGAAGCGGCCGACGCCGCAGCACGCTCCCCGGACACCCCCGGGCAGCATGCGAGGATCGGGGGCAGGTGATTAGGGGGAGATCATGGGCAGGAGGCGGACTGGCGCAGGAGGCGCGCACGGGGGAAGCTGGGTTGGCACTTCCCCCTCCGTCCCACGTGGGGAGCGGAGGGTGCGGGGGGGCTGGATCGCGCGCTTGTTTTGGGCTTCCCCCTCCGTCCCACGTGGGGAGCGGAGGGTGCGGGGGGGCTGGATCGCGCGCTTGTTTTGGGCTTCCCCCTCCGTCCCACGTGGGGAGCGGAGGGGGGAGGGTGTGGGGGCTGGATCGCGCGCGGCGCTTGTTTTGGGCTTCCCCCTCCGTCCCACGTGGGGAGCGGAGGGGGGGGGCTGGGTTGCGCGCGGGGCTTGGTTTGGGCTTCCCCCTCCGTCCCACGTGGGGAGCGGAGGGGGGGGGGGGCTGGGTTGCGCGCGGGGCTTGGTTTGGGCTTCCCCCTCCGTCCCACGTGGGGAGTGGGGGGGGAGGGATGCGGGAGATTCTGGGTTGCTGGGGGGAACAGGCAGCGCAAATGGCAGGACACTCTGCTTGCCCTGTGCACGCGCGCCGGGACCACAGGATTTGCCGCCATTTTTTTAAACTTTTTTTTTAACCCAATCAGGGAGGGGGGTTATTTATTTATTTATTTAAAAAAAAAAAAAAAATTGGCACGAGCAGGGGAATTCATTGAGCTGCAGCACGGGTCGCCAGCTGCCTAAATCCACTCGCAACGGGCGACAGGTTATCATTATTTGTCGAGCACTGATGATGATGGGGGGAAATATGATGATGATGATGATGATGATGATGATGATGATGATGATGGGGGAAAGATGATGATGATGATGATGATGATGGGAAATATGATGATGATGATGATGGGGGGAAATATGATGATGATGATGATGGGGGGAAATATGATGATGATGATGATGGGGGGAAATATGATGATGATGATGATGATGGGGGGAAATATGATGATGATGATGATGATGATGATGGGGGAAAGATGATGATGATGATGATGGGGAAAATATGATGATGATGATGATGGGGGAAATATGATGATGATGATGATGATGATGATGGGGGAAATATGATGATGATGATGATGAGGTGGGAAATATGATGATGATGATGATGATGATGATGAGGGGGAAATTTGAGGATGATGACGATGATGACGATGAGGAGGAGGGGAAATATGATGATGATGATGGGGGAAATGTGATGATGATGATGATGATGATGATGATGGGGCAAATATGATGATGATGATGGGGGAAATATGATGATGGGGGAAATATGATGATGCTGATGGGGGAAATTTGATGATGGGGAAATATGATGATGATGAGGGGGGGAAATATGATGATGGTGATGAAGATGATGGGGGAAATATGATGATAATGGGGGAAATATGATGATGATGATGGGGGAAATATGATGATGATGAGGGGGGGAAATATGATGATGATGAGGGGGGAAATATGATGATGATGGGGAATATGATGATGATGATGATGAGGGTGGAATATGATGATGATGTTGAGGGGAAATATGATGTTGAGGGGAAATATGATGATGATGATGATGCTGCTGAGGGGAAATCTGATGATGATGGGGGAAAACTGATGATGATGATGGTGGGGGAAATATGATGATGATGATGAGGGGGGGAAATATGATGATGATGATGATGAGGGGGGGAAATATGATGATGATGATGGGGAAATATGATGATGATAAGGGGGGGAAATATGATGATGATGATGATGATGATGGGGAAATATGATGATGATGATGATGATGATGGGGAAATATGATGATGATGATGATGATGAGGGGGAAAATCTGATGATGATGACGAGGGGGGAAATCTGATGATGATGATGATGATGATGATGATGATGATGAGGGGGGAATCTGATGATGATGATGATGAGGGGGGGAATCTGATGATGATGAGGGGGGGAATATGATGATGGGGGGTGGAATATGATGATGATGATGATGATGGGGAAAATATGATGATGATGATGATGATGATATTGAGGGGAATTATGATGATGATGCTGAGGGGAATTATGATGATGATGCTGAGGGGAAATCTGATGATGGGGGAAATATGATGATGATGATGGGGGAAATATGATGATGATGATGATGATGATGATGATGATGGGGGAAATCTTATGATGATGATGTTGAGGTGAAATCTGATGATGATGAGGATGATGATGGGGGAAATATGATGATGATGATGATGATGATGATCATGATGATGGGGGAAATATAATGATGATGGGGGGAAATATGATGATGATGGTTGGAAATATGATGATGATGGTTGGAAATATGATGATGATGATGGGGAAATATGATGATGATGGGGGAAATATGATGATGATGGGGGAAATATGATGATGATGATGATGATGATGATGGGGGGAAATATGATGATGATGATGATGATCAGTGCTTGACAAATCACCCAAAAATCTACTCGCCGAACCAAAAAATCTACTCGCCACCTAGTCCCGCCCCTAGTCCCGCCCCCAACCCCGCCTCTAGTCCCGCCCCCAGCCACGCATTTTTAAAAAAGCCATAAATTAAATAAATTCCTAGTAAGAACATTCGTTTTTGATATTAGTTTATTTATTGTATTACATTATACTACAATTAGTCCTTGGTGTGTGTGTGTATATAAATGTCAAATCTAGAAAAAAAAAGCCAGATGTGGATGACTAGTTTCCTGCACCCCTTAACTAGTGTCTGGATGCCCCCGCTTCACAATATTTAAAGCAGCAATCCCGTCTGGGATCTTACCTGATCCGCAGACCCTCAAAGTCCAGGTACCCTCATTCCCGCAATGTTATACATTGGAGGGGAGGTGTTCGTTACCTGTCTTCTGGGTTAGGGGGGGGTTCGATGTCTTCCGTGTGAAGCTTGAGTCAGATCTGGAAGTAAGCAGTATAGGTTATTTCGGTGTAGTATAGGGCAGTTAAGATATCCAGATCCATAGTGTGAGAGTGTGTGGGGGAGAGAGCGAGAGTGTGTGGGGGAGAGAGAGAGAGAGTGTGGGAGAGAGAGAGTGTGGGAGAGAGAGAGTGTGGGAGAGAGAGAGTGTGGGAGAGAGAGAGAGTGGGAGAGAGAGAGAGTGGGAGAGAGAGAGAGAGTGGGAGAGAGAGAGAGAGTGGGAGAGAGAGAGAGAGTGGGAGAGAGAGAGAGAGTGGGAGAGAGAGAGAGAGTGGGAGAGAGAGAGAGAGTGGGAGAGAGAGAGAGAGTGGGAGAGAGAGAGAGAGTGGGAGAGAGAGAGAGAGTGGGAGAGAGAGAGAGAGTGGGAGAGAGAGAGAGTGGGAGAGAGAGAGAGTGGGAGAGAGAGAGAGTGGGAGAGAGAGAGAGTGGGAGAGAGAGAGAGTGGGAGAGAGAGAGAGTGGGAGAGAGAGAGAGTGGGAGAGAGAGAGAGTGGGAGAGAGAGCGAGTGGGAGAGAGAGCGAGTGGGAGAGAGAGCGAGTGGGAGAGAGAGCGAGTGGGAGAGAGAGCGAGTGGGAGAGACAGAGAGAGTGGGAGAGACAGAGAGAGAGAGTGGGAGAGACAGAGAGAGAGAGAGTGGGAGAGACAGAGAGAGAGAGAGTGGGAGAGACAGAGAGAGAGAGAGTGGGAGAGACAGAGAGAGAGAGAGTGGGAGAGACAGAGAGAGAGAGAGTGGGAGAGACAGAGAGAGAGAGAGTGGGAGAGACAGAGAGAGAGAGAGTGGGAGAGACAGAGAGAGAGAGAGTGGGAGAGACAGAGAGAGAGAGAGTGGGAGAGACAGAGAGAGAGAGAGTGGGAGAGACAGAGAGAGAGAGAGTGGGAGAGACAGAGAGAGAGAGAGTGGGAGAGACAGAGAGAGAGAGAGTGGGAGAGACAGAGAGAGAGAGAGTGGGAGAGACAGAGAGAGAGAGAGTGGGAGAGACAGAGAGAGAGAGAGTGGGAGAGACAGACAGAGAGAGAGTGGGAGAGACAGACAGAGAGAGAGTGGGAGAGACAGACAGAGAGAGAGTGGGAGAGACAGACAGAGAGAGAGTGGGAGAGACAGACAGAGAGAGAGTGGGAGAGACAGACAGAGAGAGAGTGGGAGAGACAGACAGAGAGAGAGTGGGAGAGACAGACAGAGAGAGAGTGGGAGAGACAGACAGAGAGAGAGTGGGAGAGACAGACAGAGAGAGAGTGGGAGAGACAGACAGAGAGAGAGTGGGAGAGACAGACAGAGAGAGAGTGGGAGAGACAGACAGAGAGAGAGTGGGAGAGACAGACAGAGAGAGAGTGGGAGAGACAGACAGAGAGAGAGTGGGAGAGACAGACAGAGAGTGGGAGAGAGAGACAGACAGAGAGTGGGAGAGAGACAGACAGAGAGAGACAGACAGACAGATAGAGAGAGACAGACAGACAGACAGATAGAGACACAAAAATGAGAGACACACAAAAATGAGAGACAAAAAAAGAGAGACAAAAAAAGAGAGACACACAAAAATGAGAGACAAAAAAAGAGAGACACAGAACACACACAGAGAGAATGAGAGACAAAGACAGAGAGAGGGCGAGGGCGACACAGGGAGAGGGTGACACTCACAGACACACACTCACTCTCACTCACTCAGACACTCACAGACACGCAGACACTCACGCAGAGACACACTCAGAGACACTCACTCACACACACACACAGACACACACAGACACACACACACAGGCACACACACAGACACACAGACAGGCACACACACAGACACACACACACACACACACAGACACACAGACAGGCACACACACAGGCACACTGACAGACACACAGGCACACTGACAGACACACAGGCACACTCACAGACACACAGGCACACAGGCACACTGACAGACACACAGGCACACTGAAAGACACACAGGCACACTGACAGACACACAGGCACACTCACAGACACACAGGCACACTGACAGACACACAGGCACACTGACAGACACACAGGCACACTGATAGACACACAGGCACACTGACAGACTCACAGACACACAGGCACACTCACAGACACACAGGCACACTCACAGACACACAGGCACACTCACAGACACACAGGCACACTGACAGACACACAGGCACACTGACACACACACACACAGGCACACTGACAGACACACACACACAGGCACACTGACAGGCACACTCACAGACACACAGGCACACTCACAGACACACAGGCACACTCACAGACACACAGGCACACTCACAGGCACACAGGCACACTGACAGACACACACACACAGGCACACTGACAGACACACACACACAGGCACACTGACAGACACACAGGCACACTCACAGACACACAGGCACACTCACAGGCACACAGGCACACTGACAGACACACACACACACACAGGCACACTGACAGACACACACACACACAGGCACACTGACAGACACACAGGCACACTCACAGACACACAGGCACACTCACAGACACACAGGCACACTGACAGACACACAGGCACACTGACAGACACACAGACACACAGGCACACTCACAGACACACAGGCACACTCACAGACACACAGGCACACTCACAGACACACAGGCACACTGACACACTAACAGACACACAGGCACACAGGCACACTCACAGACACACAGGCACACTCACAGACACACAGGCACACTCACAGACACACAGGCACACTCACAGACACACAGGCACACTCACAGACACACAGGCACACTCACAGACACACAGGCACACTCACACACTCACAGACACACAGGCACACTGATAGACACACAGGCACACTGACAGACACACAGGCACACTCACAGATACACAGGCACACTCACAGACACACAGGCACACTCACAGACACACAGGCACACTCACAGACACACAGGCACACAGGCACACTCACAGACACACAGGCACACTGACAGACACACAGGCACACTCACAGACACACAGGCACACTCACAGACACACAGGCACACTCACAGACACACAGGCACACTCACAGACACACAGGCACACTGACAGACACACAGGCACACTCACAGACACACTCACTCACTCACACACTCACCGGGTCACACGTGGCAGCAGTGGGGTCTCCGCACGGCAGTGGGCCCTCTCCAAGACATGGGACACACAGAGCAGCGTGGGCCTCAGCAGCAGGAGCAGCAGGTCCCCCCAGGTCCCGTCCCCCCCCCCGCCCCGCCCCGCCCCCCAGAAGCGGCCGACGCCGCAGCACGCTCCCCGGACACCCCCGGGCAGCATGCGAGGATCGGGGGCAGGTGATTAGGGGGAGATCATGGGCAGGAGGCGGACTGGCGCAGGAGGCGCGCACGGGGGAAGCTGGGTTGGCACTTCCCCCTCCGTCCCACGTGGGGAGCGGAGGGTGCGGGGGGGCTGGATCGCGCGCTTGTTTTGGGCTTCCCCCTCCGTCCCACGTGGGGAGCGGAGGGTGCGGGGGGGCTGGATCGCGCGCTTGTTTTGGGCTTCCCCCTCCGTCCCACGTGGGGAGCGGAGGGGGGAGGGTGTGGGGGCTGGATCGCGCGCGGCGCTTGTTTTGGGCTTCCCCCTCCGTCCCACGTGGGGAGCGGAGGGGGGGGGCTGGGTTGCGCGCGGGGCTTGGTTTGGGCTTCCCCCTCCGTCCCACGTGGGGAGCGGAGGGGGGGGGGCTGGGTTGCGCGCGGGGCTTGGTTTGGGCTTCCCCCTCCGTCCCACGTGGGGAGTGGGGGGGGAGGGATGCGGGAGATTCTGGGTTGCTGGGGGGAACAGGCAGCGCAAATGGCAGGACACTCTGCTTGCCCTGTGCACGCGCGCCGGGACCACAGGATTTGCCGCCATTTTTTTTAACTTTTTTTTTAACCCAATCAGGGAGGGGGGTTATTTATTTATTTATTTATTTAAAAAAAAAAAAAAATTGGCACGAGCAGGGGAATTCATTGAGCTGCAGCACGGGTCGCCAGCTGCCTAAATCCACTCGCAACGGGCGACAGGTTATCATTATTTGTCGAGCACTGATGATGATGATGGGGGGAAATATGATGATGATGATGATGATGATGATGATGATGGGGGAAAGATGATGATGATGATGATGATGGGGAAAATATGATGATGATGATGATGATGATGATGGGGGAAATATGATGATGATGATGAGGTGGGAAATATGATGATGATGATGATGATGATGATGATGATGATGATGATGATGATGATGATGATGATGATGATGATGATGATGATGATGATGATGATGATGATGATGATGATGATGAGGAAATCTGATGATGATGATGGGAAATTTGAGGATGATGACGATGAGGATGATGAGGAGGAGGGGAAATATGATGATGATGATGGGGGAAATGTGATGATGATGATGATGATGATGATGGGGCAAATATGATGATGATGATGATGATGATGATGATGATGATGATGATGATGAGGGAAATATGATGATGGGGAAATATAATGATGATGATGGGGGAAATATGATGATGGGGGAAATATGATGAGGGGGGAAATCTGATGATGATGTTGAGGATAAATCTGATGATGATGATGATGATGATGAGGATGCTGATGGGAAATATGATGATGATGGGGATGATGATGGGAAATAAGATGAGGATGATGATGAGGAGGAGGGGAAATATGATGATGAGGATGATGAGGAGGAGGGGAAATATGATGAGGATGATGAGGAGGAGGAGGGAAAATCTGATGATGATGGGGGGAATCTGATGATGATGATGATGATGGGGGGGGAATCTGATGATGATGATGGGGGAAATCTGATGATGATGATGATGATGGGGGAAATCTGATGATGATGATGATGGGGGAAATCTGATGATGATGATGGGGGAAATCTGATGATGATGATTATGATGATGAGGGGGGAAATCTGATGATGATGATGATGAAAGGTGAAATCTGATGATGATGATGATGATGATGGGGGAAATATGACGATGATGATGGGGGAAATATGATGATGATGATGAGGGAAATCTGATGATGATGATGGGGGAAATCTGATGATGATGGGGGAAATCTGATGATGATGATGATGATGAGGGAAATCTGATGATGATGATTATGATGATGAGGGGGGAAATCTGATGATGATGATGATGGGGGAAATCTGATGATGATGATGATGATGATGATGATGATGATGATGATGATGATGATGATGATGATGATGATGATGATGATGATGATGATGATGATGATGATGAGGGAAATCTGATGATGATGATGATGATGATGAGGAAATCTGATGATGATGATGATGATGGGGGAAATCTGATGATGATGATTATGATGATGAGGGGGGAAATTTGATGATGATGATGAGAGGTGAAATCTGATGATGATGATGATGATGATGATGATGATGATGATGGGGGAAATATGATGATGATGGGGGAAATATGATGATGATGATGATGATGATGGGGGGAATCTGATGATGATGGGTGGAATGTGATGATGATGATGATGAGGGGAAATATGATGATGATGATGAGGGGAAATATGATGATGGGGAAATATAATGATGATGATGATGATGGGGGAAATATGATGATGATGATGATGATGATGATGGGGAAATCTGATGATGGGGGAAATCTGATGATGATGATGAGGGGGGAAATCTGATGATGATGAGGATGCTGATGGGAAATATGATGATGATGGGGATGATGATGGGAAATAAGATGAGGATGGGGATGATGATGGGAAATAAGATGAGGATGATGATGAGGAGGAGGGGAAATATGATGATGATGAGGATGATGAGGAGGGGAAATATGATGATGAGGATGATGAGGAGGAGGGGAAATATGATGAGGAGGAGGAGGAGGGGGGAAATCTGATGATGATGGGGGGAATCTGATGATGATGATGAGGGAAATCTGATGATGATGATGGGGGGGAATCTGATGATGATGATGATGGGGGGGGAATCTGATGATGATGGGGGAAATCTGATGATGATGATAGGGGAAATATGATGATGATGATGGGGGAAATCTGATGATGATGATGGGGGAAATCTGATGATGATGATTATGATGATGAGGGGGGAAATCTGATGATGATGATGATGATGATGATGAGAGGTGAAATCTGATGATGATGATGATGATGATGATGATGATGATGATGATGGGGGAAATCTGATGATGATGATGATGATGAGGGAAATCTGATGATGATGATGATGGGGAAATCTGATGATGATGATGGGGGAAATCTGATGATGATGATGGGGGAAATCTGATGATGATGATGGGGGAAATCTGATGATGATGATGGGGGAAATCTGATGATGATGATGGGGGAAATCTGATGATGATGATGAGGCAAATCTGATGATGATGATGATTATGATGATGAGGGGGGAAATTTGATGATGATGAGAGGTGAAATCTGATGATGATGATGATGATGATGATGATGGGGGAAATCTGATGATGATGATGAGGGAAATCTGATGATTATGATGATGAGGGGGGAAATCTGATGATGATGAGGGGGGAAATCTGATGATGATGGGGGAAATATGATGATGATTATGGGGGAAATATGATGATGATTATGGGGGAAATATGATGATGATGATGATGATGTGTCACACTTACCTCTACTCCGCGCGGAGACCGACCCGGGGACCCGGGGAAGCACCACGGGGCAGAGTCATGCGGCCACGCACTGCCAGGGCAGTGCAGGCGCAGCAGCATGATGTCGGAGCTCCGCGAGACGCATCGCGCACGCGCACAGGTTGCTCGGCAACCAGGAGGCAGGAAGACGCGAATGAGCTACTAGAGCCTCCCACAGGCGGAGACTTGCAGAATAAGCCGCATGACGTCATCGCGACGCGCATCGCGCACGCGCGCGGGTTGCTCGGCAACCAGACCTATCATCAAGAAAACCTAATTACAAGCTGTTTTGGATTAGTGTCTCACTGACACCATTGGTGGACCAGAGCACACCCCTGCAAGGTAATTGGACCCTTCCCACATATATACCTGCTTCTGTCTGTCCTTCATTGCTGAGCATAAACTCCTGTTTATGCATTGTGCTCACCGCTGCTGTCTAGTTTTGTCTTGAACTTTGTCTGTCCTGTTTGACCCTGCCTGTTCCTTGGATTTCTACACTCTCCAGCGCTTTGACCCCGGCTTCGTTCCTCGACTACGCTACCTTCTATTACCCTGGACCTTGGCTACGAAACTCTACCTACCCGGACTCTCCAACCCTGGAACACGGCAAGTACCCTGACTACCCTGACCTCTCCAACCCTACGACGCGGTACGACTAGGACTACGCATTCCGGACAGGACTGCGTGGTTGTGGGTGGGTGCCTATACAACCCCACCTCAGCCCCGCGGTCTTCCGTCCTGTTTGTGGTGAGCGCAGCGTGACAATATGCTCAGCCCAACAAACATGGACGCTGCTGAGGTGGCCCGACGCCTAGACACCCATGAGGAATGCTTCCGGCAACTTACCGGATCATTTACACTAAAAGAACAACTAGTTTCCCAACTTAAACAAGACGTTGATACCCTGACTGAACAAGTTAGACGTTTAACAGTATCTACCACCAACACCGTTCCACTCGCAGCCACTCCTGCTCCCATCACACCTACCTCCGAACCACGACTACCTGCGCCCAACCGATATGCAGGGGATCCCAGCGGTTGTCGGGGGTTGCTGAACCAGTGCTTCATACAGTTTGAGTTAATGCCTTCTCACTTTCCGGTTTCACGAACAAAGGTCGCATACATAATCTCCTTGCTGACTGACGCCTCTCTAGCATGGGCATCTCCTATCTGGGAGCAACG
The DNA here is from genome assembly GCF_040206685.1 of Ascaphus truei. NCBI lineage: Eukaryota > Metazoa > Chordata > Amphibia > Anura > Ascaphidae > Ascaphus > Ascaphus truei. The sequence continues at coordinate 22,082 of NW_027455145.1, forward strand.
CCCAGATTTGACCTCTGACCTCACTCTCTTCATCACCGAATTCAGAAGGGTGTTTGACACCCCAGGGCGTAAGGTTACGGCTGCATCTTCTCTGCTTAATATTTCTCAGGGAGACCGTACTGTGGCTCGTTATGCCCTGGACTTCCGGACGGTGGCTTCCGAGACCGGCTGGAACGATGTGGCTCTATCTGCAGTCTTCTGGCAGGGTCTGTCCGAACGGTTGAAGGATGAATTAGCAGCTCTGGATCGTCCCGCTGGACTTGAGGACCTGATAGACCTGTGCATCCGGATGGATCAGCGCCTCCAAGAGAGAAAGTTGGAGAAAAACAAACACCCCCGAGGTATACAATCGTCTTCTCTTTCCACCATAGGCCCTCTACTCTCCACAGCTCCTGCCCTAGATGAACCCATGCAGCTGGGAGGGACTAGCCTGTCACCTATCGAGAGGCAACGAAGAAGACGAGCGGGACTATGCCTCTACTGTGGCAATAACGGACACCTGGTATTCAACTGTCCACTGAAGCCGGGAAACGCCAAAGCCCAGTGAGTATAAGGAGGATCACGCTGGGCACTGCAACTCTTCCCCCTCCTCAACCCTCTACGAGGATTTATCTACCTATCTCCATATCCGGCGAGACCTTCACAGTACAGACACGGGCCTTTCTGGATTCGGGGTCAGGGGGAAACTTCGTGGACCAAAAGTTCGCTATCGAGAATAAAATACCGTTGGTACTCAAAGATCGACCGGTAGGTCTTGAAGCCATTGACGGACGACCCTTGCAGCCCGCGATCATTTCCTTACAAACCACACCCCTTAAGATCGTGACTAGCGACTTCCACTCCGAGACCATAACCTTGGATGTCATTCACACCCCCTCCTCGGACATCATTCTGGGACTTCCGTGGCTCCGGATCCACAATCCATTCATTGACTGGACAGAGGCCACGCCAATTCGTTGGAGTTCTTTTTGCTTGGAGCATTGCATGTCTGCTCCTAAGGCAGTGGCAGGACTGGAGGTCACGGATCCTGACAGGGTACAGCTGCCGGGAATATACGAGGATTTCCGCGATGTCTTTGACAAACGCCAAGCAGAAGTGCTTCCGCCACATCGGACGTATGACTGTCCTATTGATCTTCTTCCCGGGGCCATACCTCCCAGAGGAGGGTCATACCCACTATCTATTCCTGAGACCCAGGCCATGAGAACATATATTCAGGAGAATCTCCAGAGGGGGTTCATTAAGAAATCTTCATCACCTGCTGGGGCAGGATTTTTTTTCGTCAAAAAAAAGGACGGAACCCTCAGACCCTGCATTGACTACCGCGGTCTCAACAAACTCACCATAAAGAACCGCTACCCCCTTCCGTTGATAGACGAATTATTCGACAAACTCCAAGGAGCCAGGATCTTCACCAAACTGGACCTCAGAGGAGCCTATAATCTGGTTAGAATCAGACAAGGAGACGAATGGAAGACAGCATTCAATACTCGCGACGGGCATTACGAGTATCTGGTCATGCCATTTGGATTGTGTAACGCTCCTGCTGTCTTCCAAGACTTTGTCAACGACATTTTCAGAGACCTTCTGGACCATCATGTTATAGTATACCTGGACGATATATTAATATTTTCCAGATCCATGCCGGAACATACTATGCATGTCAAACAAGTCCTGCAGCGTTTAAGAGAGAACCACTTGTATGCCGAGCTCGAGAAATGCCATTTCCATCAAACATCCACCTCCTTTCCTGATCACCCTGGCAGTGGGCACCATTGGGTTAATCCCTTCTCACTCTAGGTAGGACAGGAAGTAGACTTTTGCAGGTAGGCCATATAAGGCCCCTCCCTCTACCTGCACACTAGTCTTTTTCCTGTCCTCACAGCTAGGTGTAGGATTTGTTATTTTTTAACAGGGCTCACCTACTGCACTTTGTGCAGATAACCAGGGTCTCACCCTCTCTGCCCTGAAGCTCCGCGGTGCGCCCTACGGGGGGCAAGACGGAGACCCCTTAGAGTCGGGGGTGCCCCTGTTGGGGGGGGGGGGGAAAACAGCTGCAGCGCGAGGAAAGCTTAAGTGCAATGCCCAGCGATCGAGGCGCACAGCAGCTACAGCTGGGAGCCATGGAGGCCCAGACTCACCGCATAAGCGCATGGACGCTGCGGTAATGTACCCGGCAGCCCGCCACACGTGGAAGGGGGAGCAGCAATAGCTGCGAGCGGAGGAGCCTCTTTCAGACCGCAACAGCGTAGCAACGCGGCGGTACTACCCCAGTAATCCGCGGTGAACCGAGGAGGTTCAGAGGACCGCAGGTGTATCAAGTATACTGCGGAGAAGGGTACAGTGCACGTAGCCGCTCGGGAGCGCGCGCGTGCAGGCCGGCAAGTGCGTGCACAGCACGCGAGCCGTGCGGGTGCACGAGCACGAGCACTTGATGATGTCATGTATGTGTGAGTGAAGCAGCAGCATGGAACACTCAGCAGGGAGAAGCCAAGTGCTGGATATGGATGCAAAAATGGAAACACCCAAAACATCAGTTCCCAAGATTAGGTGAGTCCTTAGTTTAGTTCTACAATGGGAAAAGAGAGATGGTATATATATATACATTAGGGTGTATGTTTAGCATTTATTTTGTTTTTATAATTTAGTGTGTTGGTTACCCTCCCAGAAGCGGAATCTTCTAAAGGGGCTGGGGAATCCCTGCAACATAAAAGTAGAGGAAAAGTTGCTAAAAAAACGAAGTAGTGTTCAGCTTGTGAGAATCCAGCTGTTATAGGAAAGAAATTATGCAAAGAATGTATTAAAACTGCAGCAGGTGATACCAGTGAACAGATGAGCACTTTCCTTGTGTTGATGAAGGAGGCAGTTAAACAGAGTGTGGATGAAGCAGTCCAGCAAGCTGTTAACCCTACGCAAAAAAGATCTAGATCCCAAACCAGTCTGGATAAAGGGAAAGGTTTTTCGTCAGATGAGTCTGAGGTTGATTGTTTTCAAGTATCAGAGGGAGAAAGGGATTCATCAGAGCTAGAGATTCAGGAGGAAGAATCTGAATTTGATGTAGAAGTAGTGGATCCACTTATTAAAGCCATGAGGCTGGCATTGGAGCTAGAAGACTCTGATGAGTTAACCCATAAGAAAGATAAACTTTTTGGGGCAAGACAAAGAAAGGATAGAGAGTTTCCCATCTACCAAGTAATTAAAGATCTTATTCAGGTAGAATTGGCCCGACCAGATGCCAAAATATTTGCGCCTAAAAGATTGGGGAAAATGTATCCATTCCCACAAGAAGAGGTGAGAAATTGGGAGGTTAGCCCAAAGGTGGATATTGCTATTTCCAGAATAGTAAAAAAGACCACAATCCCCTTAGAGGAAGCAGCGTCATTAAAGGACGCTATGGATAAAAGGATGGATTATGCATTGAAAAAAGCATATGTTACGGCAGGAATAGCCTACAAACCAGCCATAGCAACTACATCAACTGCTAGGGCTATTCGAGTGTGGATTGCCAACATTGAAGAGGCAATAGACAAAGGTGTAAAAAGAAGTACTATTCTTAAGGCGTTGTCAGAGGTGAAATGGGCAACTGATTACATAGCAGAAGCCTCATTGGATGCAGTAAAAATAGCAGCCAAGTCTATGGCACTAGCGGTATCAGCAAGAAGAGCTTTATGGCTCAGACAGTGGATGGCTGACACAGCATCAAAGAACACCTTATGTGCATTACCATTTGAAGGTGAATTCCTATTCGGCAGCAAACTAGATGCAATAATAACAAAGGCATCAGGTGGAAAGAGCATTTTTTTACCGCAGGAATACAGAGCCAGGAGATTCAGTCTCCAACAGATGAATAAAAATCAATATAAAGAAGCAAAGGCATACAAGCCTGGTAGGGCTTCTCCAAGGCAAACAACATGGAGAGGTGGCCAGAACCGGCTTTTTCGTGGCTCTAGAGGAAGAGGATCATTCGCAAAGAATAAATCCACATGAAGGTCAGAGGGCCCAGCAGTTGTCCGTAGGAGGACGGCTGAGAATGTTTTCCACAGCATGGGCCCAAACAATACAGGACGAGTGGGTGTTACAAACCATTCATCAAGGATACAGTATGGAATTCAGCGAGGTACCAAAAAGAAATATGGGGGTAATAACATGGATACAGTCCAAAGAAAAGAAAAGGCAGATGAATACGGCTTTAAGGAAATTACTACAGGCAGAAGTAATAGAAAAGGTACCTCAGGAAGACAGAGGAAGCGGAATTTATTCCAGAATATTTTTGGTAAAGAAGCCTACAGGGGATTACAGAGCAATCCTAGACCTAAGAAAGGTAAATTCATTCTTGAAGATAAGAAAGTTCAAGATGGTGTCTGTAAATCTGATTATACAAGAGGTACAACCAGGAGACTGGATGGTGGCGATAGACTTAAAAGACGCTTATTTACATGTACCAATAGCAAAAAAGCATCAAAGATTCCGAAGTTTTGCTGTAAATCAGGAGCATTATCAATACACAGCACTACCATTTGGTCTGGCAACTTCCCCAAGGTCGTTTACAAAGGTTCTAGCCCCTCTAGTGGCAGAGATGAGAAAAAGGGGGGTAGAGATATACCCTTACCTGGACGACATCCTGGTAAAATCAAAGGATCGGGAGAAACTCCAACAAGACCAGAAAATGGTAATAACCTTCCTAGAACATCACGGTTGGTTAATAAACAGAGACAAGAGCCATTTGGTACCCACTCAGCTCTTAAGATTTCTGGGAGTAGAATTCGATACAGAGAAAGGAGAAGTAAGATTGCCAGAGGCAAAGAGGCAAGACATAGCCATACGAACAAGGAGGCTCAGAAAAGCTACCAGGACTTCTGCAGAAGAATGCATGAGACTCCTGGGGAAATTCGCTTCAACATTAAGCATCACAAAGTAAGCAGCGTTGCATATGAGACCTCTGCAAAACAATTTTCTGCAACAATGGAACGGGAATCACAAAGACACAAGACAAAGAATCTTGTTACACCCACAAACAAAACAAGAGTTAAAATGGTGGGAAGATACCCGAAACCTGGTCAAAGGGAAAACGCTACAACCTGTGCACTGGTTAAAAATTACAACAGATGCGAGCAAGACAGGTTGGGGGGCTCAGATGGGAGAAGAAGTGGTGCAAGGAACCTGGGGAAATCAGGTAAACCACTTACCATCAAATCTGCTGGAATTAAAAGCAGTACATAAGGCCCTAGAAGTTTTCCAGGACAAAATAAGAGGTGGCTGTATAAAAATAGAATCAGACAACAGCTCTGTGGTCAAATATATAGCCAAACAAGGAGGAACCAGGAGCAGAAAGCTGATGAAGCTCACAGCAGAAATACTCGGTTGGGCAGAGTGCCACTTGTCGGATATTACAGCCATACATATCCTAGGACTAGAGAATGTCACAGCAGACTTTCTAAGTCGCAATATCATTCACCCAGGAGAATGGGCGTTAAATCCAGGAGTATTTCAAGAACTGGTAGAGCGATGGGGTCAACCAGACATCGATCTGATGGCGACACACCAGAATCGCAAAGTAAGGAACTATTGTTCCAGACAGTTTCACCCAAGCGCACAAGCTACAGATGCTCTCAGTCTCAAATGGGACTTCAAATTGGGATACCTGTTCCCTCCAATTCCTCTGATTCCAAAAACAATCAGGAAAATCAGAGAAGACAGAGCAGAGGTGATATTCATAGCACCATACTGGCCAAGAAGGCTTTGGTTTACACACCTGGTAAATATGGCAGTGGATACACCATGGCACATACCAGATCAAAAAGGCCTGATGCAACAGGGGCCAATATGCCATCCGAATACCAAACAATGGGCTTTGACGGCATGGCGATTGAGCGGGAGACATTGAGACTGAAGGGTTGTTCAGAGAAAACAATTCAAACCCTGTTACAAGCAAGGAAAAGTTCCACATCAAGAGTATATCATAGAATTTGGCTTTGCTTTTGTGATTGGTGTGAAAAAGAGAGAGCAAATTTCCTTTCACCAAGAATTGTATCTATAGTGGAATTCCTGCATAAAGGATTTGAGAAAGGTCTCAGTCTCAGCTCATTAAAAGTACAAGTGTCGGCACTATCAGCTTTGTTGGAAAGAAATCTGGCAATGGAAAGATTGATAATCAGGTTCTTTCAAGCAGTTAAAAGGTTAAAACCTCAAATTAAGAACAGGGTTCCTACATGGGACTTGTCTTTAGTCTTGGATGTATTAACAGCAGCTCCGTTTGAACCAATACAGGAGATAGGCCTAAAATGGTTGTCATGGAAAATGGCGTTTCTGATAGCAATCACCTCGGCAAGGAGAGTGGGAGAACTACAGGCGCTATCTGCTAAGGAACCATTCCTAATCATACATCAAGACAAGGCAGTTCTTAGACCGATACAGCAATTCCTGCCAAAGGTGGTATCACAGTTCCACATGAATCAGGAGATTGTGATCCCGTCATTTTGTCCAGAACCAAAAAATAAGAAAGAGGAAAGGTTACACAAATTGGACGTGGTAAGATGTCTTAAGGTGTACCTAGAAAGGATGAGAGATATCAGAAAGTCTGACAAATTATTTGTCATTCCAGAGGGACCAAAGAAAGGACAAGCAGCATCAAAGACTACAATTGCACAGTGGATTGTGTCTTGTATCAAAAGAGCTTATGAAAGCAAAGGACAAGATAAACCTTTGAACGTGAAGGCCCATTCTACAAGGGCCATGGCTACTTCATGGGCATTCAAAGCCCAGGCTACACCAGGGCAGATATGCAAAGCAGCTGTATGGTCCTCATTCAATACATTTTTTAAATACTACAGACTAGACGTACAATCATCAGCTGACGCAAGCTTTGGGCGTAGAGTCTTAGAAACTGTAGTGAAATAAAGTGTAAAGTGTATTAATAAAGGTTGAACTGATAAGACATTAAACTGGTGTTGTCTATTCTGATGTATCCCTCCCTAAAATTTGCACTGCTTGGGTATGTCCCAATGGTGCCCACTGCCAGGGTGATCAGGAAAGGAGAAAATGTAAACAACTTACCGTAATTTTCTTTTCCTGGAACCATGGCAGTGGGCACATAGTTACCCTCCCTATGTATGTCTAATGCCTATCAGTTATATATTTTCAGCTATGGAAGAATCGTAAGACTAGTGTGCAGGTAGAGGGAGGGGCCTTATATGGCCTACCTGCAAAAGTCTACTTCCTGTCCTACCTAGAGTGAGAAGGGATTAACCCAATGGTGCCCACTGCCATGGTTCCAGGAAAAGAAAATTACGGTAAGTTGTTTAAATTTTCTCCTTTCTCGGCTACATCATATCGGACACCGGCCTTGCTATGGATCCTACCAAGGTCAAGGCGGTACTCGAATGGCCCTGTCCCCTCTCCCTCAAGGCCATCCAAAGGTTCCTCGGCTTCGCTAACTACTACCGGAGGTTCATTCAGGGATTCACATCGGTAGTAGCACCCATCACGGCACTCACGCAAAAGGGAGCTGATCCTACGAGGTGGACTGAGAAGGCTCTTCAGGCTTTCGAGAGGATAAAGACGGCATTCGCCTCAGCACCCATCTTAACCCATCCAGATCCCTCGTTACCTTTTTTTTTTTGGAGGTCGACGCCTCCGATGTAGGAGCAGGTGCTATACTTTCCCAGAGAAAGAATCCTCAAGCCCCACTTCATCCTTGTGCGTATTTTTCTATAAAAAAAAATCCTCCGCCCAAAGGAATTACGATGTAGGTAACCGGGAGCTCCTCGCTATCAAACTGGCCTTAGAAGAGTGGAGGCACTTACTGGAAGGCACAGAGTCACCAGTCACGATACTTACTGACCATAAGAATCTACTGTACATTGAGGGAGCACGGCGACTAGGATCTCGCCAGGCAAGATGGTCCTTATTCTTTACTCGCTTTAACTTCCTCATTTCCTACATCCCTGGGTCTAAGAACCTTAAAGCCGACGCCTTGTCACGACAGTTCCTGTTAGAGGATAACAAGGTGGAACAACAGGAGACCATTCTCCCTTCCACTTGTATTTTGGCTGCAAATACTTTTAGTGCCTTAACGGACATTACCAAGGCTCAGAACAACATCCCGGCAGGACTCAACGTTCCGGAGGACCGGTTGTTCACTCCCCGTAAATTCCAGAGGAGAGTCATGGAGTGGGGACATTCATCCAAGACTGCAGGCCATCCTGGTACCAAAAGAACTACTGAGTTCATCGAACGCACATTCTGGTGGCCATATATGCGGAGAGACATACAAGCCTTCGTAGCTACATGCGCTACTTGTGCTCGAAGCAAGACGCCACACAACAGACCAGCGGGTCTCCTTCAACCACTACCCATCCCAGTACGTCCATGGACACATATATGAGGTTCAAACCATTCTCAACTCCAGAATATCCAGAGGAGGATTGCAATATCTTGTACACTGGAAAGGCTATGGTCCAGAGGAGAGAGAGTGGATCCCTCATCATCAGGTACATGCCAACCGCCTCATCTATGCCTTCCACCGTAGGCATCCTGAGAAACCATCTCTGGGTCGCCCGGAGGTCTCCCCTCAAGGGGGGGATACTGTCACACTTACCTCTACTCCGCGCGGAGACCGACCCGGGGAAGCACCACGGGGCAGAGTCATGCGGCCACGCACAGGCAGTGCAGGCGCAGCAGCGTGATGTCGGAGCTCCGCGAGACGCATCGCGCACGCGCACGGGTTGCTCGGCAACCAGGAGGCAGGAAGACGCGAAGGAGCTACTAGAGCCTCCCACAGGCGGAGACTTGCAGAATAAGCCGCATGACGTCATCACGTCGCGACACGCATCGCGCACGCGCACGGGTTGCTCGGCAACCAGACCTATCATCAAGAAAACCTAATTACAAGCTGTTTTGGATTAGTGTCTCACTGACACCATTGGTGGACCAGAGCACACCCCTGCAAGGTAATTGGACCCTTCCTACATATATACCTGCTTCTGTCTGTCCTTCATTGCTGAGCATAAACTCCTGTTTATGCATTGTGCTCACCGCTGCTGTCTAGTTTTGTCTTGAACTTTGTCTGTCCTGTTTGACCCTGCCTGTTCCTTGGATTTCTACACTCTCCAGCGCTTTGACCCCGGCTTCGTTCCTCGACTACTCTACCTTCTATTACCCTGGACCTTGGCTACGAAACTCTACCTACCCGGACTCTCCAACCCTGGAACACGGCAAGTACCCTGACTACCCTGACCTCTCCAACCCTACGACGCGGTACGACTAGGACTACGCATTCCGGACAGGACTACGTGGTTGTGGGTCGGTGCCTATACAAACCCACCTCAGCCCCGCGGTCTTCCGTCCTGTTTGTGGTGAGCGCAGCGTGACATGATGATGATGGAAATATGATGATGATGATGATGGGGGAAATATGATGATGATGATGATGATGATGATGGGGGAAATATGATGATGATGATGATGATGATGATGAAGGGGGAAATATGATGATGATGATGAAGGGGGAAATATGATGATGATGATGATGATGATGATGATGATGATGAAGAAGGGGGAAATATGATGATGATGATGATGATGAAGGGGGAAATATGATGATGATGATGATGATGATGAGGGGTGGAATATGATGATGATGAGGGGTGGAAAATAATGATGATGATGATGATGATGATGATGATGGGGGATATCTGATGATGATGATGATGATGATGATGATGATGGGAAATCTGATGATGTTGAGGGGAAATCTGATGATGTTGAGGGGAAATCTTATGATGTTGAGGGGAAATCTGATGATGTTGAGGGGAAATCTGATGATGTTGAGGGGAAATCTGATGATGTTGAGGGGAAATCTGATGATGTTGAGGGGAAATATGATGATGTTGAGGGGAAATATGATGATGATGATGATGATGATGATGATGATGATGATGATGATGGGAAATATGATGTTGTTGTATCTGATGATGATGAAGGGGAGAGCTGGTGATGATGGGGAAACCTGATGAGGGGGAGAGCTGGGGATAATGAGGAAATCTGATGAGGGGGAGAGCTGGGGATGATGATGGATAAGAGAGGGAGAAAAAAATTGCAGTCATTATCTTATATTGCTATGCTGCTTTATTTAAAGTGTATGGTGAAATTTGCACAACTTTGGAACAAAAAGCCCTATAATATTTAAGGGGAAAAGAGCTATTGAATCTCATTGTGGATGGGTGCAAAGAGGTTAAAGTAGAGGGTGGGAACCTCTCTGCACCCATCCACAATGAGATTCAATAGCTTTTCCAGTGGTGGATTTTCCCTGGATTAGACCCGGGTCTAGGGCAACAAATTTTGGGGGCGGCAAAAATGTCCGCCCCATATAGACGAGTAATCTATATTTTATATTTCATCTATATTTATAGGTGTGCGGTATATTTAATTTTGAATCTTCAGAATACGTTTATTTTTAACAGGGCCCTGAAAAAAATGTTTGCCCGGGGCCCGCTAATTTCTAGCTATGACACTGGTTATAGCGATTTTAATATTGAAGGACTCCATTTTCACAGTCTCCCTTTCCCCCTCCAAATGGATCTTCAGTGCATTTCTCTAGCAAACTCCTTCACCCAAAGAAAAAATAATGTCCTCCATTGACCAAGAACTAGGGACAACCACACCCCAACATCATTGTTTTACTTCACTTGATATCTCGTATTACTTCGCAATGACTTTTTTCATATCTTAAAACCAAAATAGTCCACCAACTGAGTTGAAACACTTTATCATTATGTTTACTTATTTACATCTTCTGGGGTATTGCCGAGTTAGCTTATAGTGCCGGCGACGCAAAGTCGCTCAAACATGCGTTGTCGCCGTCGCACGCCCTTATAGTAAGCACGACGGGAGTTATGCTGGCGGTGCGAATTTTTGAAGGCGGTCAAATTTGATTTTTCAGAGACTGTCGCCACATGACAGCCTCTGAACCAATCAAAGACCTGGACGCCGGAAAGAGAATTACAACTTTCGCTAGTGGCGACAGGTGACCGTCGTCGGCACTTTAAGCTCGGCCTTAATGCACGTATCCTTAAATGAACAATAAAAACATTGTAACTGGCTGTTGAGACTTCCTCTAACTACTTGCAACTTAACAAATGTGTGACTAAGGCTGAGTCCATGCTCCCTGCTGGCGCGCTGAGGCTCAGGGAAAGTGGTTGCTTTCCCTGGCCTTGCGGTTGCTTACCGCACGCGCCGTCGGCGGGCCTTCAGGGGGCGGGCCGGGGCCTGGCGCGTCACTGGCCGGGGGCGGGTCAGGGATATCACGGAGCTGGTTCGCCCTCATTGGGCGAACCGCTCACGTGACCGGCCTGTCTCGCCGGCAAGCGGGGGAATTTTAAATCCGTTTAAGACCTGCGCTTCCGCAAGCGCGCGGAAGCGCAGGTGAGCCCCTACTAAAGCCGCTCTAATTGCGGCTGCATGGGCTCAGTGCTGAGCGGGAGCGCGCCTCAGTGCGCTTCCACCAGCAAGCACGTAACATGGCCGAGACCTAAGCCCACCCTACTCCATGTTTTTTTTTTTTTAATCTACTGTATACTTGACTGATGCAACAAAATACCACATCCTAGCAGAATTACGTGTAACCCCCTTTAGGACTATTATTTCCCTTTAATAGGTTAACTGTGTGGGTTTCTTCCGGCGCATAATGTGATGTAGGATGACCATGCAGAGGGGATTGCCACTCCTTTGTATGTCTTCAAATAAAGCACCTTTCATGTTTTACAAACTTCCTGGCGCACATCCGTTTTCTATTGGCTTATTCAGGCCTGGACTTCACCTACACTGCACCCTGAAAAGGTATGAGAGACTGAGCACTGCCACTGTACAGGCATACCCCGCATTAACGTACGCAATGGGACCGGAGCATGTATGTAAAGCGAAAATGTACTTAAAGTGAAGCACTACCTTTTCCCCACTTATCGATGCATGTACTGTACTGCAATCATCATATATTGTACGTGCATAACTGATGTAAATAACACGTGTGTAACAGGCTCCATAGAATCCCCGCTTGCTCACAGCTTCGGTACAGGTAGGGAGCCGGTGTTGCTGTTCACCACGTGCTGACAGGCGCATGCGGGAGCTGCCGTTTGCCTATTGGGCGATATGTCCTTACTCGCGAGTGTACTTAAAGTGAGTGTCCTTAAACCGGGGTATGCCTGTATATACTAAATTTCCTTTGGAGCCGGGTAAGGAGGGTTACATACAGTATCTGTGCGTACTTTTCACCATGAAATTTCAAAGCAATTCCTAGAAACATTAGCGTGGTTACCATGACAAACTAGGTTATACCATTTTTGTACTACTGAAAGGTGTATAGTATAGTAATATCAGGAATTATAGGCTAAATCTGGTTAATTCCGGGCATTATTGAAATCCCTGCTCTCTGATTGGTTACAATTCTGGGCATTATCCAATCATTAATGGGCTGGAATTTTTGGCACCGTGCCAAGTTTCTCAGCCAATCAGCTTTCAGTTCCCATTCACAAAGGGTGAGAGCAGCTCTTAAACAGGTAAGGTGATTGGACAGGAGGGAGCAGCAAGGCACTGACTCCTCCCCCACCCTGCCTGCAGAGAGCTCCGCACAGGAGAGTGAGGGGAAAGGTTTGTGTGTTTGCTGTGTAATGGGGGACAGCAGAGTGTTTTATTGGTTTGAGTGTAGAGGGGGCGTGTGAGCGCGTGCGTGTGTGTTGTGGGTGGAGGAGGGCTGCAGAGTGTTGTCTGCAGTGTGTGGGTTTACAGGGGAGCTGCAATGGGTTTAGAGAGGGTGTGGCTGCTGGTGTGTGCTCTTGTGGATGTAGAGGGGTCAGTAGTCTGTTTTGTTGGTGTGTGTGTCAGCAGTGTGTTTTGTGTGTATAGAGGGGGGCTGCAACATGTGTGTGTGTATAGAGGGGGGGGGCTATGTGTATGTATAATTTCCTTTTAATAAACTTGTAGTAAAAGCATAAGAATGTAGACAATCATGCTGATAAATCAATACGACTACAAAACTCTGTTTCTTTATGACAAATGTAAAAAAAAAAAAACCCCTACATTTAGCCTATAATCGTAATAATCCCCTCAGAACAGGGCATTACTGGCCAATAATGCCCTGGCTGGGTTAAAGTTCCTCGGTTTCACCTCGGGCCTTCAACTCTTCCAGCCAGGGCATTATTGGCCAGCAATGCCCTGTTCTTGATGGGATTATTACTTAAGTATAGGTTTTTGGTTTTAGAATACATTTCTAATCTTATTTTTTCCTACTGTGCAGAAACAAGTCGGCTCAAAAGTCATATAAATCATTTAGCTCTATTCACCTTCCCTAAAACAAGTCACCTAACTGGCTATTACACTGCCACACTCCCTGTTGATGTAATACTGTGTGCTATAATTATCGTCAGATGTGCATTATGAATGCAACATGCATGTTATGTATGTCAGACCCTATTCCATGCAGGATAGTGTGGTGCCATTCTTACACTTTAGAGAAATATAATCTTGTTAATTACATGCAAATAAGAACAAAAGAATGCATTAAAATGATAACATGAATAAAAAGTCCAAATGATGGATTGACCATTTGTGATTGTTCCCCTGGAAGTCTCCTTATATTGACTGTGCTGAGCCTGGGTGTAATCTGTTATGGTTTTGTGTGTGTTAGGAGCAGGTTGACTTAGCCACTCTGCTGCAAACATGCCTAAGGCTAAGGTCCCGTTGCACGCGTCCGCACGGCTGGCTTGCTTGCCGGCGGCGCGTGCAACTCACTGTACCGCGATCTGCGGTGTACAGGAAACTTCAGTAGTAGCGGGGGGGCGTAGCCAAACGGGTCGGGGGGTGGGTGCGGCCATGACGTGAGGGGGCGCGGCCATGACGTGGGGGGCCGGAGCGGGAGGTGGGCAGGAGTGGGAGGATTGACAGGGAGGGGGGGGGGGCGTGGCTTGAGCGGAGGGACCCGCTACTCTTTCCCCCCCTCCCTCCACGGGCTGCCACGGGCTGCAGGTAAGTAAAAAAAACAGACACGCAGGCACTCATACATACATACATACATACACACATACACACACACACACACACACGCACACACACACGCAGACACTCACGCACTCATACACACACACACACACACACACACACACACACACAGACAGAGACAGGCACGCACGCACTCAGGCACACAAATACACACACACAGACAGGCACGCACGCACTCAGACACATATACAGACAGGCACTCACCTGCTTTCACTCCACACTCCTCCCCGCTCCCCGACGCCTCTCCTCCTCCCGCAGCCTCCCCTCCCCATTGGCTCACAGCCACACCACGTGACGCGTCGAAGCTAGGAAACACCATTCTGTTGTGTCTCCTAGCGGCTGACGCGCCACAGCGTGTAGTCAGCTGTGCAGCCAGTGGGGACCGGGACCGGCTCGCGAGGATTCCCCTGCTGGTGGGGAACTCGCTACATTGCCGCCCGCGCCAACGAGCGCAGCGGGTCCCAGGCCTAAACCTGCTGCAAGGTCTCTGGCCCACCGTCTGTAAAGTCTCTTTGATACACTTCTAGGCATACTGTACAATGTAATTGTATCCCATAGTCCCATACATTTTGATACCAGCATAAAATACCCATTCTTTGCTTGTATATGCAAACCCAAAACACCTTTAAAACCAATTAAAAAGCAGCAATCCCACTAAAATTATTATTATTATTTTTTTACCCTGAACCAAGGTGTCTCTCAGTGCTGATTCGGGGACCTTCTCAAAGGGAAATGGAAAGGACCCTTTAAGATACATGGAAAGAAGTCTTTAGTTGATATTGCCGTGCTACAAACAGGAGGAAACTATTGTTTTCCCCAAACTCAAAGGAGGTATATATAATGGCGAGGAAAAGTTTGTGAATCCCTTACGATTTTCACATATTTCAAACCTACAATGTTATTAGATAATAATCTAAGTCCTAATAGTAGATAAAGATAACATGATCAAACAAATGACACAATAACATGATACTTTTTCAACATTTATTTATACACAAATGACTCCACATTCAATATCCATGTGTGAAAAACTATGTTTTTTTTGGGGGGGGGGCGCGCTTAATCTGAGCAGGAGCAGTGATGTCCGCCATCCTTTACAATGCTGTTTATAGAGAAAGTAAGTACTCCCCCTTGTCTTTCCCCCCCCCCCCCCCCCAATGTCTTCCCCCCCATGTCCCATGCATTACAATCCCCAAAGCGCCCCCCCCACCTCTCCCCCTTTGTGTCCGACAGGTGCTGGGTGTGTGTGTTTGTGCGATGCTGGGTCTGGGTGTGTGACATGCTGTGTGTGTGTGAGATGCTGTGTGTGTGTGTGAGATGCTGTATGTTTATGGGTGCAAGGTGCTACTCTAGGAGCAGCCAGAGGAGGGCCTGGCCTCTGGAGCGCCTGTCCCCTGGAAGCTCCACCAGGATGGAAGGAGAAAATCTGCAGGTCGTCCCCCAACAAAATGGAGGTCTTGAGGGCTCTTAAGGTTGAACGGGCATGGGTGGGAGAGGAGTCTGGGAGGTGCACCTACCCCCTTGTGTTTGACGGGTCCCCCCCTTGTGTCTGATGGGTCTCCCCCCCCCTTGTGTCTGACGCCCACCCCCTTGTGTCCGACGGCGCCCGCCCCCTCCCCTTTTGTGTCTGACGGAGCCCGTCCCCCCCTGCGTCTCGCCCCGCCTCGCCCTGCGTCTCGCCCTGTCACGCCCCGCGTATCTCTCTCATTCGCTCTCACTGTCTCTGTCACTCACTGTCTCTCACTGTGTCTCTCTCTCTCACTGTGTCTCTCTCTCTCTCACTGTCTCTCTCTCTCACTGTGTCTCTCTCTCTCACTGTGTCTCTTTGTCTCTCTCACTGTGTCTGTCTCTCTCACTGTCTCTCTCACTGCGTCTGTCTCTCACTGCGTCTGTCTCTCACTGCGTCTGTCTCTCACTGCGTCTGTCTCTCACTGCGTCTGTCTCTCACTGCGTCTGTCTCTCACTGCGTCTGTCTCACTGCGTCTGTCTCACTGCGTCTGTCTCTCACTGCGTGTGTCTCTCACTGTGTGTGTCTATCTCTCTCTCACTGTGTCTGTTTCTCTCACTGTCTCTTTGTCTCTCTCTCTCACTGTGTCTCTCTGTCTCTCTCTCGGTCTCCCACTAGGACTGCTACCACATCAGAGTGGCTGTGATACACTGCTGCTGAAGGAAACTATGGAACCAGATGCTGGTGCAGGAGGGGGGGAATAGTATGGACTTAGATGATTCCCTGCTGAAAGCGCTCCTCTTCTGTGATGTCCTCTGCAGGCTCTGTTTCCTACTGGGTTGTGGATGAGCATGTTACCATGGCAGACTGGATTGGAAGTAGGCATTCTGGTGGAACATATTGTATGTGAAGGCTTCAGTTCCCCCGCCTCAGGTACCCTTACAAACAGGACTCCAGAAAATGCAGCCAGCATCTTGTGGGTCAAGGTAGTACTGCCAGAGAGCGCCTGTTGTTTCACAGTAGTTGCTCCATTTGATGATGGTCATCTCATCCTTCTGATAAGAGGACTGATTGGCGTCAGCTGGTCCCTCTGCCATCCTGAGCATTGCGATCAGATATGCACCAAAACAGGGTAGAGAATTGCTGGCTAAGGCAGATATCCTCGCTGATTCCAGTTAAGTAAGATGAACCTGTGGAGTGCTGACACTACTCTGGTATACCCCTTTAATTCACCTTCCCCAGCCAAGCCTGCCAAAAACAATCTTCAGCCAGAGGCCTTTTCCCCCCAAAGTCTAGGCAACGGGTAATTTGACCTGGCAAGTCCCAGCAACCACCCAGCATCATTTGGGCAAGATAGCAGGCTATACAGCAAATTGAAATCTTCTTGTACTGCTATACCTAGATATCTCATTGGTTTAATTAATGGTATCACAGCTAGAAACATTGTTGGGAAAAAATAAATACTTGGTGCTTAAAATGTTTCCAACCCACCCAAAAAATATGTAATTGAAGAGCATGGTCTATCATTTTTCTCAAATCATCGACCCCTAAATATTTGATTGAGGAGGGTTGCCATTTGAAATTAAAGTTTATTTCTATCAATTTCTCCACCTCTTTGGGTAGATTTATGTTGAGGGCTTCCGATTTGGTCTGATTGATTTTAAAGCCCGAGATTTGGTTGAATTTACTTAGGATCCCGAATACGTTGGGCAGGGATGTGAGAGGCTTTGACAGCGTCAAAATTACGTCATCTGCATACAGGGCTATTTTGTGTAGTTGATCACCAATCAAAATTCCTGCTATGTCTGGGCTATGTCTGATGTGGGCTGCTATGGGCTCAATACAAAGGGCAAACAGTGGGTTCAGCGGGCACCCCTGTCTTGTTCTGCTTCTAATGTTAAATTGCTCGGAGGGGAATCCCTGGTGTCTCACCCGTGCCGTTGGACCATCGTACAGTGCCATAATGGCTTTTAGGAGGCGTCCTTCAAAACCAAACTCCCCAAGCGTTGCTGTTAGGTAGGGCCAGTCTATTCTATCGAAGGCTTTCTCAGCGTCCAGACAACACCATGGAGTGAATATTTTTCTGCTTGGCCAGATCAATTAAATCAATTATTTTCCTGGTGTTGTCTGCCGCTTGCCAACCCCCGATAAACCCTACTTGATCCGTATGAATCAGCCTGGGAAGAACACTACCCACTCTGTTGGCTATGAGTTTGGAGTATATTTTAATGTCGGAATTAATCAGAGATATAGGCCGGTAGCTCTTGCAGTCTGCCGGGTCCTTTCCAGGTTTGTGGATCACTGAAATTGAGGCCTGTAGCATTTGAGTTGGGAAGGAGGCCCCCGCTAGGATCTCATTAAATAATCTTAACATGTGGGGGGCTAATAATTTCAGATATTTTTTGTAATACAGGTTCGAGAAGCCGTCCGGCCCCGGCGCCTTAGCTGGTTTTAGGTTCTTAATTACCTCTGATAGCTCTTCTAACGTGAAGTCAGCCTATAGTGCTTCTCTCTCTCCCCTGCCCAATGTGGGTAGTTTTGCCTCTTTCAGAAATGTTTGTAACATCTCTTGTGTTTTTAGGTTGTGGGTGACTTTATCTCCATTATAGTGTTTTTCATAGTAGGTTTTAAATTCTTCTACTATATCCCAGGAATGGATGTCAGTTCCCCACTCTGGGTCCGTATCGCGTGAATGTGGGACTTTGCAAGCTTATTTTTTAGCTTGTTGGCAAGTAGGGTATCTGGCTTGTTAACTTTTTCATAAAATTTGCGCTTAGACCAAGTCATTTCCTTCTCTGCATGGGAGGAGAGCAGGAGATTGAGCTTTGTTTTGGTATCTAGTAATTGTTTCAGGATATGATCCTGCTTGCTCGCTTTATGAATGGCTGACAGGTCTGCTAATTGTTTTTCTAACTCTCTTATCTTTTTCTCTCTTTCCCTTTGTCATTTGGCGGCCAAATTCATTAGTATCCCCCTGAGGGTTGTCTTATGGGCTTCCCACAGCGTGGAGTGTGTGGCTACACTCCCCTCATTCTCCAGAAAATATTGTTTGATTTTTTTCCCCCACCTCTCTTTCTAAATCTGGTATTTTTAAAAGGATCTCATTTAGTTTCCAATTTGCTCTAGGTCTGTCTAGCGGAATTAAGGTGCATCGCAGCTCTATAGATGCATGGTCAGACCACGAAATGTCATGTATCTCTGAGCGAGTGACCCCAGGAACCAATCTATTAGACACAAGGAAGTAATCTATCCTGCTGTAACTGTTGTGAGGGTGGGAGTAGAACGTGTATTCCTTCACTCCCTGGTGTTGTTCCCTCCAGATATCCAAGAGTTGACAGTGTTTCAACCCTTTCGATATTGTTAGTAAGTCCTGTCTGTGGGCCTTGTTAGTGTTAGAACATCTGTCCAGGTCAGTGTTAAGTGCTCGGTTCAAGTCTCCTGCCAATATGATATTGCCTTTCGCTACTTTGTGTAACTTGCAAAAAAATACATTGAGAAAATCTGTGGAAGATTCGCATGGGGCGTATACTGTCGCCAGAGTGATGGGGTGGGCATGGATAGTCCCGGTTACTATTATGTACCGTCCCTTCCTGTCCGTGTGTGTTCTGTCAGCTATGAATGGTAGTCTGTTATGGATTAAGATGGCTAACCCTCTTTTTTAACTTGTGCCGAGGACAAACTCGTCCGGAAATCTTTATCCAGAAACTTGGGACTATTATTCCTTGAAAAGTGTGTCTCTTGCATTAACAGAATTTCTGCCCCCTTCCGCTTGTAGTCCCTGAATGCAACCCTTCTTTTAGCTGGGCTGTTGAAACCCTTAACGTTGTGTGAAATTAAGACTATTTCCTTACTCATTTGTGAACTTCTGCCTTTTGATCTGTCGTAATCTTACGGGTCTCGCATGTATCTGATCCTCTCCGCTTCCTCTTTCTTCACTCCTCCTGACCCGCCTCCCTGAGGAAACAATGAATAGGGAACACACAAATGGGGGAACCTGGAGGAACATAAACACAAGACAACATTTCACAAAGAATGGCATTTCTCGGCGCCTCCTCTGGCTCCGAATCTGCTGCCTTTGAGCTCCAGCCCAGTCTGCGGGGCTAGTTCCGACATCCTGGAGTGTGTGTAGTCTCCTCCGGATGCGATGGCTCAAAGGACTTCGTTAGGCTGGCGAAGAGCCTCCCTCCTCACTCCTAACGTGCGGCCCAAGCGGACTTTGGAGTAGGACCTTACTCTACTCCTGCCCCGCTCTACAACTTAAGCTTTAAACTACAACCACGTATAAACTTATTGATCCCACCCTTAAAACCCTTGATCCACCACCGTTGCTCCTGAATCCTGCACCTTCCTCTCTGGTCTTTCCTTCTCATCTGGACCCCCTGTCGCTTTGGTGCTCCTTGCTACGATCGTTGTTGCTTCTGACTTTCTGCTCCTTGCCTAGCTTCCCATCTTGCTTTGTCTCTTTCCAGCTCCCATATTTCACTCTAACCAGTCCAGCCTCTTCCTCTCTAACGTTACCCATCCCTTCCCTTATCACCTGCGCTACCCTTCTATCTACCTACTTGACCCTTCTTTACACCTGCTACCTCCCTGCCTTAACTTCCTCCTACTCCCCTCATTCTCCACCCGCCTAATCCCTCCCCCAACTCTTACTTCCTTACTCCCCTTCCTCCCTATCCCCTTACCTGCCTATCTCTTCCCCAGCTCCCCTTTCCGCCTAACCTACTCTATCCTTCATTATCATCTTCCGCTGTCCTTTCCACTCCTACCTTCTTCCCTCCCTACTCCACTATTACTATTCCCTTCCTATCTCCCGCCGCTTCCCTCTTGCCTCCGCTACTCTCTCCCGCCAGCCTCTTCCCTGAGGCAAAAAGCCGGTCCGGCATTGTTCAGCCACCTCTGGGGTCCTTCTCCTCATTGCCTCTCTCCCCGTCTGACGTATTCCGCGCCCGCCTTGTACTCCCGTGACTGCCACCTCCAAGATGGCGTCCGATCTTCCGACTCGAGGTGATGACGTCCTTCCGGTCCGCTGCCATTTTGGATTCTGTTTCTCGACCGGACAGAGGTGTTCGCGCTCTCTCCAGGTTCCCGCCGTCCTTTATCTTCCTGCTCCTGCGGTTCACCGTGGATCCAGGGATGCCTCCATCTTCACCGCCATCTTTTCGGACCACGTTTTCATTACCTTGGGATTGAAGGCCAGCGATTCCAGGTACACTTATTTCTTTTGCAGGTCGCGGTTAGTGAGTCTTTAATGGCATGTGTTTATCACCTTAGAACTGGCTGATATGTAGCACAACACGTCTGTAACTGCTGGGATCATTTCAAACTTGGTAACAGAGTAAATACCGAACTTTCTTTTTTGTTTGTTTGTTTAGTCTTTAATTGTCCTGTCTCGCTCTTGGAGATTTGGGGCTTTGCGACCAGATTAGGTCCAGGTTTGGCTCTCTGGGGCTTGTGTGTGCGGGGGCCTCCCCTAGCCCTAACTTGTGCATGAAGGCAGGGCCTTCCTCCGGCTCCCTCATGATCATAGTCTTGCCGCCCCTTGTTACCGACAGGCCAAAGGGGAAGGTCCACCGGTATCGCACGCCGTTGTCTCTCAGTGCCTTGGTTATTGGGCCTAAGTTCTTCCGTCTAGCCAGTGTTACCGGAGCTAGATCTTGGAATATCAGTATGCGGGCCCCTTCAAACTCCACTGCCGGCAGTGGCCTCATTTTTTGGAGCACTGCCTCCTTCGTCCGATAGTGGTGCAGCCTGATCACTATATCCCTTGGCTGTTCATTCTGCAGTGGTTTGGCCCTTAGTGCCCTGGGCATCGATCCATTGTCAGCAGGCTCTGCTGCGTCTCCGGTAGTATCGATTCCATCCACTGAGTGATGTATTCATCACAGTCCAGGACTGTCTCTGGCACTCCTCTAACCCGCAGGTTGTTTCTTTTATCCCGGTTCTCTGCGTCCTCCTGTCTGTCCCGGATATCATTTATTTGTGCCTGTAAATCCACAGTCTTTTCATCCTGCCGTTTGATGGCTTTGATGACTGATCTACTTTATTCTCGAGGACACCAGTCCTTTCCCGCAGTCCTGTCACCTCTTTTTTGAGATCTTTCATCTCGGCTTGTAACATGGATCGCAGATCTTTGTAGAGCCGCATGAAGTCACATTGCCGAACCGGCATCAGGGCCTGGCTGTTGTTTTCTTCCTCCTCTCCGTCTGGCTCCGTCTCCGAGCCCGCGTTTGAAATCGGCGCCATTTCTGACTCCGCGCTGCTCGGCTGAGCTCTGCCAAAATATTCGGGCAGCCCCTTCTTCTTTGTGACTCACAATCCTCTTTTGGACATCCTGGACTGTTGTGTGTTCTAGCCGTGCTGTGTGTTGTGTATTTTACTATTTTCTGTGGTTTTTTTATCGTTTATTACTTGAGCGAGGCACGGAGCACTAAACCTATGCGTCCATACTCCTTGCCGTCGCGCATGCGCCTCCGTGAAGCGAGTTTTAAGGTTAGTCCGTATTAAATCAGAAGGGTAACACCATTTGCAGGGGAAGAGATGGCAGGGAGGCGTGGGTGACATCAGGTGTGTATGTCTGGCTTCAGGCTTAGGGGAGATCCCCAGCAGCAGGAAGTAGATGGAGGATGTGAATAGAAGATGTGTGGGTGTTTTTTATTGAGGGGTAAAGAAGTTGTTGTGAGAGGTGTATAAATAAAGGTGGAGC
>NW_027455146.1:0-30000 GCF_040206685.1 Ascaphus truei
CCACTCCTTCTCTTCCTCCTCCCCACTCCTTCTCTTCCCCCCCCTCCCTTTCTTCCCCCCTCCACCTCCATCATTTCCCCCCCCCCTCTCTTTCTCTCCCTCTTTCCTGCCCCCCCCCCCCCCATACTTTTATTTTTGTTACCCCCCCTCCTTCCCTCCCGGTCTCCCCTTCTCTCCTTTTCTCCCCGTGGCCCCACCTTGCCACAAATAACTCTATTTGCCCCCGATAGTGACCTGGGTTTAGACTAATATATAATAGTCACCGGTTGCCTTTTATCTGCAGACTTTATCATCCCAGGACCGGGCGACGTTCAAGGAACAGAATTCCAACGTGAGTAACCGGGGAGCGCGTTCCGCTGCCTCCCGCGCATTCCGCCGCCTTCCTGCGCGTTTTACTGCTTCCTGCGCTGCCCGCCGCTTCCTGCGTGCTCCGCTGCCTCCCGCGCATTCCTCCGCCTTCCTGCGCGTTTTACTGCTTCCTGCGCTGCCCGCCGCTTCCTGCGTGCTCCGCTGCCTCCTGCGCGTTCCGCTGCTTACTGTGCGTTCCGCTGCTTACTGCGCCTCCCGCTCTTCGGTGCGTCTTCCATGTAATGGGGGGGGGGGGGGGGTGCGTGCGTGTGTGAGATATGGTGTAGTGACCGGTCCACAGTTAGGGGGTGGAAGGGGAGGCGTAGCGGGTGGGGGGTGGAAGGGGAGGCGTAGCGGGTGGGGGTGGAAGGGGAGGCGTAGCGGGTGGGGGATGGAAGGGCAGGCGTAGCGGGGGGGGATGGAAGGGGAGGCGGAGCGGGTGGGGGATGGAAGGGGAGGCGGAGCGGGTGGGGGATGGAAGGGGAGGCGTAGCGGGTGGGGGATGAAGGGGAGGCGTGGGGGGTGGAAGGGGAGGCGTGGCGGGTGGAAGGGGAGGCGGAGCGGGTGGGGGGTGGAAGGCGAGGCGGAGCGGGTGGCGGGTGGAAGGGGAGGCAGAGCGGGTGGGGTGTGGAAGGGGAGGCAGAGCGGGTAGGGGGTGGAAGGGGAGGCAGAGCGGGTGGCGGGTGGAAGGGGAGGCGTGGCGGGTGGAAGGGGAGGCGGAGCGGGTGGGGGGTGGAAGGCGAGGCGGAGCGGGTGGCGGGTGGAAGGGGAGGCGGAGCGGGTGGAAGGGGAAGGGCAGTGATGACGATGGCGTTACTGTTGCTGATGGCGCGGGATGATGTCATTAAACTGGTTTCTTTTCTCTGCGCCCCCAGAAACGCAAAAGCACGGCGAAGATTCGGGGGCCCGCCGTCAAATCCAAGCCCGCCTCGCCGTCTAAATCCGTGAGTTTCTCCCGCTGGCGCCAGGCGGCGCGTTCCTTACTTTAAACTATGGAGGGAGGGAAAGGTCGAGGTACCGGGGGGCCCCAAATCTAACAGTACTAGAAATTAGGGGACCCCCGGTATAGAAGAACTGGATCAGGGATTTTCTATAGGGTATGTTGGGGCGGAGGGGTTTCTCACACCGGGGCGGGGGGCTCCTGCTTTGTTCAGGACGACGACGACGATGATGACGACGATGACGAGGATGATGACGATGACGAGGACGATGAAGATAAGGAGGACTCGTCCGAGGACGGAGATTCGTCGGGGTCCAGCAGTGACGAGGACAGCGATGACGCAGAAGAGGCGAGTGTAGATAACGTGGCGGGCGGGCGGGGGAAGGGTTCCCCCAAAACACGGGCAGGGCAAGCCATCCCCCAGCCACCCACCCGACACGGGCAGGGCAAGCCTTCCCCCAGCCACCCACCCACCCGACACGGGCAGGGCAAGCCTTCCCCCAGCCACCCACCCGACACGGGCAGGGCAAGCCTTCCCCCAGCCACCCACCCGACACGGGCAGGGCAAGCCTTCCCCCAGCCACCCACCCGACACGGGCAGGGCAAGTCTTCCCCCAGCCACCGACACGGGCAGGGCAAGCCTTCCCCCAGCCACCCACCCGACACAGGCAGGGCAAACCTTCCCCCAGCCACCCACCCGACACGGGCAGGGCAAGCCATCCCCCAGCCACCCACCCGACACGGGCAGGGCAAGCCTTCCCCCAGCCACCCACCCGACACAGGCAGGGCAAGCCTTCCCCCAGCCACCCGACACGGGCAGGGCAAGCCTTCCCCCAGCCACCCACCCGACACGGGCAGGGCAAGCCTTCCCCCACCCACCCGACACGGGCAGGGCAAGCCTTCCCCCAGCCACCCGACACGGGCAGGGCAAGCCTTCCCCCAGCCACCCACCCGACACGGGCAGGGCAAGCCTTCCCCCAGCCACCCACCCACCCGACACGGGCAGGGCAAGCCTTCCCCCAGCCACCCACCCGACACGGGCAGGGCAAGCCTTCCCCCAGCCACCCCCCCAACACGGGCAGGGCAAGCCTTCCCCCACCCACCCACCCGACACGGGCAGGGCAAGCCTTCCCCCAGCCACCCCCCCCAACACGGGCAGGGCAAGCCTTCCCCCAGCCACCCGACACGGGCAGGGCAAGCCTTCCCCCAGCCACCCCCCCCAACACGGGCAGGGCAAGCCTTCCCCCAGCCACCCACCCGACACGGGCAGGGCAAGCCTTCCCCCAGCCACCCACCCGACACGGGCAGGGCAAGCCTTCCCCCAGCCACCCCCCCCCAACACGGGCAGGGCAAGCCTTCCCCCAGCCACCCGACACGGGCAGGGCAAGCCTTCCCCCAGCCACCCCCCCAACACGGGCAGGGCAAGCCTTCCCCCAGCCACCCACCCGACACGGGCAGGGCAAGCCTTCCCCCAGCCACCCCCCCAACACGGGCAGGGCAAGTCTTCCCCCAGCCACCCACCCGACACGGGCAGGGCAAGCCTTCCCCCAGCCACCCACCCGACACGGGCAGGGCAAGCCTTCCCCCAGCCACCCCCCCCAACACGGGCAGGGCAAGCCTTCCCCCAGCCACCCGACACGGGCAGGGCAAGCCTTCCCCCAGCCACCCCCCCAACACGGGCAGGGCAAGCCTTCCCCCAGCCACCCACCCGACACGGGCAGGGCAAGCCTTCCCCCAGCCACCCACCCGACACGGGCAGGGCAAGCCTTCCCCCAGCCACCCCCCCCCAACACGGGCAGGGCAAGCCTTCCCCCAGCCACCCGACACGGGCAGGGCAAGCCTTCCCCCAGCCACCCCCCCCAACACGGGCAGGGCAAGCCTTCCCCCAGCCACCCACCCGACACGGGCAGGGCAAGCCTTCCCCCAGCCACCCCCCCAACACGGGCAGGGCAAGCCTTCCCCCAGCCACCCCCCCAACACGGGCAGGGCAAGCCTTCCCCCAGCCACCCACCCGACACGGGCAGGGCAAGTCTTCCCCCAGCCACCCACCCGACACGGGCAGGGCAAGCCTTCCACCAGAACACCCACCCACCCGACACGGGCAGGGCAAGCCTTCCCCCAGCCACCCACCCGACACGGGCAGGGCAAGCCTTCCACCAGAACACCCACTCGACACGGGCAGGGCAAGCCTTCCCCCAGCCACCCACCCGACACGGGCAGGGCAAGCCTTACCCCACCCACCCGACACGAGCAGGGCAAGCCTTCCCCCAGCCACCCACCGACACGGGCAGGGCAAGCCTTCCCCCAGCCACCCACCCGTCACGGGCAGGGCAAGCCTTCCCCCAGCCACACACCCGACACGGGCAGGGCAAGCCTTCCCCCAGCCACCCACCGACACGGGCAGGGCAAGCCTTCCCCCAGCCACCCACCCGACACGGGCAGGGCAAGCCTTCCCCCAGCCACCCCCCCAACACGGGCAGGGCAAGTCTTCCCCCAGCCACCCACCCGACACGGGCAGGGCAAGCCTTCCCCCAGCCACCCACCCGACACGGGCAGGGCAAGCCTTCCCCCAGCCACCCACCCGACACGGGCAGGGCAAGCCTTCCCCCACCCACCCACCCGACACGGGCAGGGCAAGCCTTCCCCCAGCCACCCACCCGACACGGGCAGGGCAAGCCTTCCCCCACCCACCCACCCGACACGGGCAGGGCAAGCCTTCCACCAGAACACCCACCCACCCGACACGGGCAGGGCAAGCCTTCCCCCAGCCACCCACCGACACGGGCAGGGCAAGCCTTCCACCAGCCACCCACCCGACACGGGCAGGGCAAGCCTTCCACCAGAACACCCACCCGACACGGGCAGGGCAAGCCTTCCCCAGCCACCCACCCGACACGGGCAGGGCAAGCCTTACCCCACCCACCCGACACGAGCAGGGCAAGCCTTCCCCCAGCCACCCACCGACACGGGCAGGGCAAGCCTTCCCCCAGCCACCCACCCGACACGGGCAGGGCAAGCCTTCCCCCAGCCACACACCCGACACGGGCAGGGCAAGCCTTCCCCCAGCCACCCACCCACCCGACACGGGCAGGGCAAGCCTTCCCCCAGCCACCCACCCGACACGGGCAGGGCAAGCCTTCCCCCAGCCACCCACCCACCCGACACGGGCAGGGCAAGCCTTCCCCCAGCCACCCACCCGACACGGGCAGGGCAAGCCTTCCCCCAGCCACCCACCCGACACGGGCAGGGCAAGCCTTACCCCACCCACCCGACACGGGCAGGGCAAGCCTTCCCCCACCCACCCACCCGACACGGGCAGGGCAAGCCTTCCCCCAGCCACCCACCCGACACGGGCAGGGCAAGCCTTCCCCCAGCCAGCCACCCGACACGGGCAGGGCAAGCCATCCCCCAGCCACCCACCCGACACGGGCAGGGCAAGCCTTCCCCCAGCCACCCGACACGGGCAGGGCAAGCCTTCCCCCAGCCACCCACCCGACACGGGCAGGGCAAGCCTTCCCCCAGCCACCCACCCGACACGGGCAGGGCAAGCCTTCCCCCAGCCACCCACCCGACACGGGCAGGGCAAGCCTTCCCCCAGCCACCCACCCGACACGGGCAGGGCAAGCCTTTCCCCAGCCACCCACCCGACACGAGCAGGGCAAGCCTTCCCCCAGCCACCCACCCAACACGGGCAGGGCAAGCCTTCCCCCACCCACCCACCCGACACGGGCAGGGCAAGCCTTCCCCCAGCCACCCACCCGACACGGGCAGGGCAAGCCTTCCCCCAGCCACCCACCCGACACGGGCAGGGCAAGCCTTCCCCCAGCCACCCACCCGACACGGGCAGGGCAAGCCTTCCCCCAGCCACCCACCCGACACGAGCAGGGCAAGCCTTCCCCCAGCCACCCACCCAACACGGGCAGGGCAAGCCTTCCCCCACCCACCCACCTGACACGGGCAGGGCAAGCCTTCCCCCAGCCACCGACACGGGCAGGGCAAGCCTTCCCCCAGCCACCCACCCGACACGGGCAGGGCAAGCCTTCCCCCAGCCACCCACCCGACACGGGCAGGGCAAGCCTTCCCCCACCCACCCACCCGACACGGGCAGGGCAAGCCTTCCCCCAGCCACCCACCCACCCGACACGGGCAGGGCAAGCCTTCCCCCAGCCACCCACCCGACACGGGCAGGGCAAGCCTTCCCCCAGCCACCCACCCACCCGACACGGGCAGGGCAAGCCTTCCCCCACCCACCCACCCGACACGGGCAGGGCAAGCCTTCCCCCACCCACCCACCCGACACGGGCAGGGCAAGCCTTCCCCCAGCCACCCACCCGACACGGGCAGGGCAAGCCTTCCCCCAGCCACCCACCCGACACGGGCAGGGCAAGCCTTCCCCCAGCCACCCACCCGACACGGGCAGGGCAAGCCTTCCCCCAGCCACCGACACGGGCAGGGCAAGCCTTCCCCCAGCCACCCACCCGACACGGGCAGGGCAAGCCTTCCCCCAGCCACCGACACGGGCAGGGCAAGCCTTCCCCCAGCCACCCACCCGACACGGGCAGGGCAAGCCTTCCCCCAGCCACCCACCCGACACGGGCAGGGCAAGCCTTCCCCCAGCCACCCGACACGGGCAGGGCAAGCCTTCCCCCAGCCACCCACCCACCCGACACGGGCAGGGCAAGCCTTCCCCCAGCCACCCACCCACCCGACACGAGCAGGGCAAGCCTTCCCCCAGCCACCCACCCGACACGGGCAGGGCAAGCCTTCCCCCAGCCACCGACACGGGCAGGGCAAGCCTTCCCCCAGCCACCCACCCGACACGGGCAGGGCAAGCCTTCCCCCAGCCACCCACCCACCCGACACGGGCAGGGCAAGCCTTCCCCCAGCCACCCACCCGACACGGGCAGGGCAAGCCTTCCCCCAGCCACCCACCCGACACGGGCAGGGCAAGCCTTCCCCCAGCCACCCACCCGACACGGGCAGGGCAAGCCTTCCCCCAGCCACCCACCCGACACGGGCAGGGCAAGCCTTCCCCCAGCCACCCACCCGACACGGGCAGGGCAAACCTTCCCCCAGCCACCCACCCACCCGACACGAGCAGGGCAAGCCTTCCCCCAGCCACCCACCCGACACGGGCAGGGCAAGCCTTCCCCCAGCCACCCACCCGACACGGGCAGGGCAAGCCTTTCCCCAGCCACCCACCCGACACGGGCAGGGCAAGCCTTCCCCCAGCCACCCACCCGACACGGGCAGGGCAAGCCTTCCCCCAGCCACCCACCCGACACGGGCAGGGCAAGCCTTCCCCCAGCCACCCACCCACCCGACACGGGCAGGGCAAGCCTTCCCCCAGCCACCCACCCGACACGGGCAGGGCAAGCCTTCCCCCAGCCACCCACCCACCCGACACGGGCAGGGCAAGCCTTCCCCCAGCCACCCACCCGACACGGGCAGGGCAAGACTTCCCCCTGCCACCCACCCGACACGGGCAGGGCAAGCCTTCCCCCAGCCACCCACCCACCCGACACGGGCAGGGCAAGCCTTCCCCCAGCCACCCACCCGACACGGGCAGGGCAAGCCTTCCCCCAGCCACCCACCCGACACGGGCAGGGCAAGCCTTCCCCCAGCCACCCACCCGACACGGGCAGGGCAAGCCTTCCCCCAGCCACCCACCCGACACGGGCAGGGCAAGACTTCCCCCTGCCACCCACCCGACACGGGCAGGGCAAGCCTTCCCCCAGCCACCCACCCGACACGGGCAGGGCAAGCCTTCCCCCAGCCACCCACCCAACACGGGCAGGGCAAGCCTTCCCCCACCCACCCACCCGACACGGGCAGGGCAAGCCTTCCCCCAGCCACCCACCCGACACGGGCAGGGCAAGCCTTCCCCCAGCCACCCACCCGACACGGGCAGGGCAAGCCTTCCCCCAGCCACCCACCCGACACGGGCAGGGCAAGCCTTCCCCCAGCCACCCACCCGACACGGGCAGGGCAAGCCTTCCCCCAGCCACCCACCCGACACGGGCAGGGCAAGCCTTCCCCCAGCCACCCACCCGACACGGGCAGGGCAAGCCTTCCCCCAGCCACCCACCCGACACGGGCAGGGCAGAGATGGACAAGGCAAGCCTTCACACACCACGGGCAGGAACGGGCTTCATCCACCAACTCACCACCGACAAAGGCAGACAGCACAAGCCTTCCCCCCACACCACGGGCGGGGCAGAGGAAGCTTTCCACCCCACCACGGGCGGGGCAGAGGAAGCTTTCCACCCCACCACGGGCAGAGATCAGGGCCCGGGTAAGGAGCCAAGGAACCCCCCCCCCAATTTACAATTCCAACTCCCCTCTTTTTACTCCCCTCCACCCATAGAACGAAGACGAGGAGGAGGAAGATGACGACGAAAACGACAGCGGGACCAGCTCCTCGTCGTCATCGTCGTCGGCGGACTCGTCCGACTCCGATTCCAACTGACCCCCCCCCCCCTCCCCCGGCAGGAACATTGGGGGTGAAAGGGGCCAAGACGGACGGGGGGGACGGGACTGGTGTTTTAAGTCCTTTTGGGCTCTTCTAGGTTGGAAGGCGGCCAACTCCCGTCCACAAGGGCCACCAACAGGCCAGGCTTGAAGGACATCCCCCTGCTTCAGCACAGTCTGCTGACGCAGGGGTGTCCTTCAAGCCTGGCCTGTTGGCGGCCCTTGTGGACGGGAGTCTCCACCAATGCGGGACCTGAACCCGTGCCGGCCCTATAAGGATCCCGTGCCTCCCTATAAGGATCCCGTGCCTCCCTATAAGGATCCCGTGCCTCCCTATAAGGATCCCGTGCCTCCCTATAAGGATCCCGTGCCGCCCTATATCGCCCCCTCCTGGGGAAAGACTATAGGGTTGAAGGGGTGGGTTGTCAGCACTTAGACATCACCCCGTTCCTGTGCACTGGTGTGTGACCCCCGAAAGGTGCGGACGCCCCCCGAGGTGACCAGATCTTTGGGACGGTCCCAGTTTCGGGTCACATGCGGGGTTCCCCAATTTAAATTTCTCTCTCCCCCACCCCCCAATATAGGGTCACCGGCCACTGTCTCTTTGTATTTTTATTTCCCTTATTCCCCTCCCCCATCTCTCTACCCCTCTCCCCTCCCTTCTCTCTATCCCTCCCCATCTCTCTCCCATCTCCCTACCCCTCCCCCATCTCTTAACCTCTCCCTCCCCCTTCTCTCTATCCCTCCCCATCTCTCTACCTCTCTCCCTAGCCCTCCCCCATCTCCCTACCCCTCCCCATCTCCCTACCCCTCCCATCTTTCTACCCCTCCCCCATCTCTCTATCCCTCCCCCATCTCTCTACCTCTCTCCCTCCCCCATCTCTCTACCTCTCTCCCTCCCCCTTCTCTCTATCTCTACCTCCCCCATCTCTCTACCTCTCTCCCTCCCCATCTCTCTACCCCTCCCTCTTTTCTCTTTCCCTCCCCCATCTGCCTACCCCTCCCCATCTCCCTACCTCTCCCCCATCTCCCTCCCCCTCCCCCTTCTCTCTATCCCTCCCCCTTCTCTATCCCTCCCCCATCTCTCTACCTCTCTCCCTCCCCTTTCTATCTCTACCTCCCCCATCTCTACCTCTCTCCCTCCCCATCTCTCTACCCCTCACCCTCTCTTCCTCCCTCTTTTCTCTCTACCCCTCTCCCATCTCTCTACCTCTCTCCCTCCCCCATCTCTCTACCCCTCCCTCTTTTCTCTCCACCCCTCCCCCATCTCCCCATTTCTCTCCCTTTCTCCCTCGCATCATGGAACCCGGGGCAGACCAGTCCTATCAGAGGGGGTAAATACGGCCTCAGCCGCTCGGGGAAGAAAGACTGACCCTACATGTGATATATTTGTGGGGTATTTTTTTTTGGTGGGGGGGGGGGGGGGATTGGATATAACACATTCTATAATACACAGTGACATCTGTTAAATGGGTACGAGGCACAAACTTTACTGCATTAACCCCCAAAACACAGGGGGTATCACTCACCCCAAGAACACGGGGTATCACTCACCCCAAATTCCAACCCCAGGCGACAAAAAACCCTATTAGCCAATTTTGTATTTTCTTTGCTTGTACCCAAAACGTATTTTAGCCGACCTGTTTTAGCATATATATATATATATATATATGTGTATATATATATATATATATCCCCAAAAAGTGTATTTTTTTTTTTTTTGTGTTTGTTTTTTGTTTTAAAAAAAAAAAGTCCAAAAAAAAAAAAAACTAAAAAAATGTTTTTTTTTGTTTTGTTTTTGTGGGGGGGGGTGGGTGGGATATACATTCTTGCCGTGCGTTTTGAACGCACGGCGAGAGAAAACCCTTCGGTGCATTTTCGGCACTGTGACAAAGTAGGAAGCGCCAACGCGCTGCGAATGAAAATAAATATATATATGATTTTTTTTTTTTCTTTATTTTTTTTCCCCTCTCTCTGTCGACCCCGATATTTAAACCGCGAGGGCGCTTTTTTTTTTTGTAGGTTAAAACACGAGGAAAAAAAAACCCGAAAAAAATGAAAATAAAAGTTCGCGTTTTTGTAACGGATCTGTTGGCTTAGTGTGGGCAGTTTAAAAATGGCGTGCGTTTTTTGTTTTTTTTGTTTGTTTTTGTATAAAGTCGGGGGGGAGGGGGGTCTGTTATTAATTACTATGAAAACGAATAAAAAAAACGAAACTTTAGGGAAAAGCTGTTGCAGAGACATCCATCTTTTTTGTGTGTGTGTGTGTGTCTGTCTGTGTCACCTCCAGCCCGTGGATGAGGCCTCCCCAGTGATCTCCCCCTCCCCAGTGATCTCCCAGATCCTGCGGTTACAGCCTCTCTTCACGTCGCTCCCACACATTCCCTCATCCCATCCTCTCCAGCCCGTGTCTCCCCACTGCTGGATGAAGCCTCCCCAGTGATCTCCCAGGTCCTGCGGTTACAGCCTCTCTTCTCCACGTCGCTCCCACACATTCCCTCATCCCATCCTCTCCAGCCCGTGTCTCCCCACTGCTGGATGCAGCCTCCCCAGTGATCTCCCAGGTCCTGCGGTTACAGCC
The DNA here is from genome assembly GCF_040206685.1 of Ascaphus truei. NCBI lineage: Eukaryota > Metazoa > Chordata > Amphibia > Anura > Ascaphidae > Ascaphus > Ascaphus truei. The sequence goes on from NW_027455146.1 coordinate 10,341, forward strand.
TCTCTTCTCCACGTCGCTCCCACACATTCCCTCATCCCATCCTCTCCAGCCCGTGTCTCCCCACTGCTGGATGCAGCCTCCCCAGTGATCTCCCAGGTCCTGCGGTTACAGCCTCTCTTCTCCACGTCGCTCCCACACATTCCCTCATCCCATCCTCCCCAGCCCGTGTCTCCCCACTGCTGGATGAAGCCTCCCCAGTGATCTCCCAGGTCCTGCGGTTACAGCCTCTCTTCTCCACGTCGCTCCCACACATTCCCTCATCCCATCCTCCCCAGCCTGTGTCTCCCACTGCTGGATGAAGCCTCCCCAGTGATCTCCCAGGTCCTGCGGTTGCAGCCTCTCTTCTCCACGTCGCTCCCACACATTCCCTCATCCCATCCTCCCCAGCCTGTGTCTCCCACTGCTGGATGAAGCCTCCCCAGTGATCTCCCAGGTCCTGCGGTTGCAGCCTCTCTTCTCCACGTCGCTCCCACACATTCCCTCATCCCATCCTCTCCAGCCCGTGTCTCCCCGCTGCTGGATGAAGCCTCCCCAGTGATCTCCCAGGTCCTGCGGTTACAGCCTCTCTTCTCCACGTCGCTCCCACACATTCCCTCATCCCACCCTCTCCAGCCCGTGTCTCCCACTGCTGGATGAAGCCTCCCCAGTGATCTCCCAGGTCCTGCGGTTGCAGCCTCTCTTCTCCACGTCGCTCCCACACATTCCCTCATCCCATCCTCCCCAGCCCGTGTCTCCCCACTGCTGGGTGAAGCCTCCCCAGTGATCCCGCGGTTACAGCCTCTCTCCTCCACGTCGCTCCCACACATTCCCTCATCCCATCCTCTCCAGCCCGTGTCCCCCCACTGCTGGATGAAGTCTCCCCAGTGATCTCCCAGGTCCTGCGGTTGCAGCCTCTCTTCTCTACGTCACTCCCACACATTCCTTCATCCTATCCTCTCCAGCCCGTGTCTCCCCACTGCTGGATGAAGCCTCCCCAGTGATCTCCCAGGTCCTGCGGTTACAGCCTCTCTTCTCCACGTCGCTCCCACACATTCCCTCATCCCATCCTCTCCAGCCCGTGTCTCCCCACAGCTGGATGAAGCCTCCCCAGTGATCTCCCAGGTTCTGCGGTTACAGCCTCTCTTCTCCACGTCGCTCCCACACACTCCCTCATCCCATCCTCTCTAGCCCGTGTCTCCCCGCTGCTGGATGAAGCCTCCCCAGTGATCTCCCATGTCCTGCGGTTATAGCCTCTCTTCTCCACGTCGCTCCCACACATTCCCTCATCCCACCCTCTCCAGCCCGTGTCTCCCCACTGCTGGATGAAGCCTCCCCAGTGATCTCCCAGGTCCTGCGGTTACAGCCTCTCTTCTCCACGTCGCTCCCACACATTCCCTCATCCCATCCTCCCCAGCCTGTGTCTCCCACTGCTGGATGAAGCCTCCCCAGTGATCTCCCAGGTCCTGCGGTTGCAGCCTCTCTTCTCCACGTCGCTCCCACACATTCCCTCATCCCATCCTCCCCAGCCTGTGTCTCCCACTGCTGGATGAAGCCTCCCCAGTGATCTCCCAGGTCCTGCGGTTGCAGCCTCTCTTCTCCACGTCGCTCCCACACATTCCCTCATCCCATCCTCTCCAGCCCGTGTCTCCCCACAGCTGGATGAAGCCTCCCCAGTGATCTCCCAGGTCCTGCGGTTACAGCCTCTTCTCCACGTCGCTCCCACACACTCCCTCATCCCATCCTCTCTAGCCCGTGTCTCCCCGCTGCTGGATGAAGCCTCCCCAGTGATCTCCCAGGTCCTGCGGTTACAGCCTCTCTTCTCCACGTCGCTCCCACACATTCCCTCATCCCACCCTCTCCAGCCCGTGTCTCCCACTGCTGGATGAAGCCTCCCCAGTGATCTCCCAGGTCCTGCGGTTGCAGCCTCTCTTCTCCACGTCGCTCCCACACATTCCCTCATCCCATCCTCCCCAGCCCGTGTCTCCCCACTGCTGGGTGAAGCCTCCCCAGTGATCCCCCAGGTCCCGCGGTTACAGCCTCTCTTCTCCACGTCGCTCCCACACATTCCCTCATCCCATCCTCTCCAGCCCGTGTCCCTCCACTGCTGGATGAAGTCTCCCCAGTGATCTCCCAGGTCCTGCGGTTGCAGCCTCTCTTCTCTACGTCACTCCCACACATTCCTTCATCCTATCCTCTCCAGCCCGTGTCTCCCCACTGCTGGATGAAGCCTCCCCAGTGATCTCCCAGGTCCTGCGGTTACAGCCTCTCTTCTCCACGTCGCTCCCACACATTCCCTCATCCCATCCTCTCCAGCCCGTGTCTCCCCACAGCTGGATGAAGCCTCCCCAGTGATCTCCCAGGTTCTGCGGTTACAGCCTCTCTTCTCCACGTCGCTCCCACACACTCCCTCATCCCATCCTCTCTAGCCCGTGTCTCCCCGCTGCTGGATGAAGCCTCCCCAGTGATCTCCCATGTCCTGCGGTTATAGCCTCTCTTCTCCACGGCGCTCCCACACATTCCCTCATCCCACCCTCTCCAGCCCGTGTCTCCCCACTGCTGGATGAAGCCTCCCCAGTGATCTCCCAGGTCCTGCGGTTACAGCCTCTCTTCTCCACGTCGCTCCCACACACTCCCTCATCCCATCCTCTCTAGCCCGTGTCTCCCCGCTGCTGGATGAAGCCTCCCCAGTGATCTCCCATGTCCTGCAGTTATAGCCTCTCTTCTCCACGTCGCTCCCACACATTCCCTCATCCCACCCTCTCCAGCCCGTGTCTCCCCACTGCTGGATGAAGCCTCCCCAGTGATCTCCCAGGTCCTGCGGTTACAGCCTCTCTTCTCCACGTCGCTCCCACATATTCCCTCATCCCATCCTCCCCAGCCTGTGTCTCCCACTGCTGGATGAAGCCTCCCCAGTGATCTCCCAGGTCCTGCGGTTGCAGCCTCTCTTCTCCACGTCGCTCCCACACATTCCCTCATCCCATCCTCTCCAGCCCGTGTCTCCCCACTGCTGGGTGAAGCCTCCCCAGTGATCCCCCAGGTCCCGCGGTTACAGCCTCTCTTCTCCACGTCGCTCCCACACATTCCCTCATCCCATCCTCTCCAGCCCGTGTCCCCCCACTGCTGGATGAAGTCTCCCCAGTGATCTCCCAGGTCCTGCGGTTGCAGCCTCTCTTCTCTACGTCACTCCCACACATTCCTTCATCCCATCCTCCCCAGCCCGTGTCTCCCCACTGCTGGATGAAGCCTCCCCAGTGATCTCCCAGGTCCTGCGGTTACAGCCTCTCTTCTCCACGTCGCTCCCACACACTCCCTCATCCCATCCTCCCCAGCCCGTGTCTCCCCACTGCTGGATGAAGCCTCCCCAGTGATCTCCCAGGTCCTGCGGTTACAGCCTCTCCTCCACGTCGCTCCCACACATTCCCTCATCCCATCCTCTCCAGCCCGTGTCTCCCCACAGCTGGATGAAGCCTCCCCAGTGATCTCCCAGGTCCTGCGGTTACAGCCTCTCTTCTCCACGTCGCTCCCACACACTCCCTCATCCCATCCTCTCTAGCCCGTGTCTCCCCGCTGCTGGATGAAGCCTCCCCAGTGATCTCCCATGTCCTGCGGTTATAGCCTCTCTTCTCCACGGCGCTCCCACACATTCCCTCATCCCACCCTCTCCAGCCCGTGTCTCCCCACTGCTGGATGAAGCCTCCCCAGTGATCTCCCAGGTCCTGCGGTTACAGCCTCTCTTCTCCACGTCGCTCCCACACACTCCCTCATCCCATCCTCCCCAGCCCGTGTCTCCCCACTGCTGGATGAAGCCTCCCCAGTGATCTCCCAGGTCCTGCGGTTACAGCCTCTCCTCCACGTCGCTCCCACACATTCCCTCATCCCATCCTCTCCAGCCCGTGTCTCCCCACAGCTGGATGAAGCCTCCCCAGTGATCTCCCAGGTCCTGCGGTTACAGCCTCTCTTCTCCACGTCGCTCCCACACACTCCCTCATCCCATCCTCTCCAGCCCGTGTCTCCCCACTGCTGGATGAAGCCTCCCCAGTGATCTCCCATGTCCTGCGGTTATAGCCTCTCTTCTCCACGTCGCTCCCACACATTCCCTCATCCCACCCTCTCCAGCCCGTGTCTCCCCACTGCTGGATGAAGCCTCCCCAGTGATCTCCCAGGTCCTGCGGTTACAGCCTCTCTTCTCCACGTCGCTCCCACACATTCCCTCATCCCATCCTCCCCAGCCTGTGTCTCCCACTGCTGGATGAAACCTCCCCAGTGATCTCCCAGGTCCTGCGGTTGCAGCCTCTCTTCTCCACGTCGCTCCCACACATTCCCTCATCCCATCCTCTCCAGCCCGTGTCTCCCCACTGCTGGGTGAAGCCTCCCCAGTGATCCCCCAGGTCCCGCGGTTACAGCCTCTCTTCTCCACGTCGCTCCCACACATTCCCTCATCCCATCCTCTCCAGCCCGTGTCTCCCCACTGCTGGGTGAAGCCTCCCCAGTGATCTCCCAGGTCCCGCGGTTACAGCCTCTCTTCTCCACGTCGCTCCCACACATTCCCTCATCCCATCCTCTCCAGCCCGTGTCCCCCCACTGCTGGATGAAGTCTCCCCAGTGATCTCTCAGGTCCTGCGGTTGCAGCCTCTCTTCTCCACATCGCTCCCACACATTCCCTCATCCCATCCTCTCCAGCCTGTGTCTCCCCGCTGCTGGATGAAGCCTCCCCAGTGATCTCCCAGGTCCTGCGATTACAGCTTCTCTTCTCCACGTTGCTCCCACACATTCCCTCATCCCATCCTCCCCAGCCTGTGTCTCCCCACTGCTGGGTGAAGCCTCCCCAGTGATCTCCCAGGTCCTGCGGTTACAGCCTCTTCTCCACGTCGCTCCCACACATTCCCTCATCCCATCCTCTCCAGCCCGTGTCTCCCCACTGCTGGGTGAAGCCTCCCCAGTGATCTCCCAGGTGCTGTGGATACAGCCTCTTCTCCACGTCGCTCCCACACATTCCCTCATCCCATCCTCTCCAGCCCGTGTCTCCCCACTGCTGGATGAAGCCTCCCCAGTGATCCCCCAGGTCCTGCGGTTACAGCTTCTCTTCTCCACGTCACTCCCACACATTCCCTCATCCCATCCTCTCCAGCCCGTGTCTCCCCACTGCTGGATGAAGCCTCCCCAGTGATCCCCCAGGTCCTGCGGTTACAGCCCTTCTTCTCCACGTCGCTCCCACACACGTTCCCATCTCATCCTCCCATCTTACTTTGGGTCGTCGTCTTGGTCTTTTAATCTCTCCTGGAATCCAGTGGCGTTCCATCTGTGTTCAATGATAGTCATTTCTTTTTGTGATGTGTCTGACCCACCGCCATTTTAACTTCCCTCCCCCGTGTGATGTCAGACTTTTGTTTGGTTTCAAACACATTCATTCTTTTCCCTGTCTCTCCCGGTAATACCCAGGATGCATCTCTCCACACGTCTTTGGGTAATACCCAGCGTGCATCTCTCCGTACGTCTTTGGGTAATACCCAGCGTGCATCTCTCCGTACGTCTTTGGGTAATACCCAGCGTGCATCTCTCCGTACGTCTTCGGGTAATACCCAGCGTGCATCCCTCTGTACGTCTTCGGGTAATACCCAGCGTGCATCTCTCCGTACGTCTTTGGGTAATACCCAGCATGCATCTCTCCGTACGTCTTCGGGTAATACCCAGGGTGCATCTCTTCGTACGTCTTTGGGTAATACCCAGCGTGCATCTCTCCGTACGTCTTTGGGTAATACCCAGCATGCATCTCTCCGTACGTCTTCGGGTAATACCCAGCGTGCATCTCTCCGTACGTCTTCGGGTAATACCCAGGGTGCATCTCTTCGCACTTCTTTGCGTTGTCTGAAGCTTCTGAATGATCTTCGCAGTTAGGTCCTGTGTCGCACCCATACGTGAGCCCGGGCAGGATACCCAAGCCCCCCCTGCCCACTGACTGCCTTCTATAGCCAGGGACAATATGTGGTGTTGATAAGGGGCTCAACTCCAGTCTTCAAACCCCCCCCCCCCCCTCAACAGGTCAGGTTATCTGGATATCCCGGCTTCAGCACCGGTGGCTCTGATTTTGCCGCCCGTGCTGAAGCTGGGACTGATTGGGCTGGCCCGTGCTGAAGCTGGGACTGACTGGGCCGCCCGTGCTGAAGCAGGGAAATCCTGAAAACCTGATCTGTTGCCCGAGGTCTTGAGGACTGGGGTTGAACCCCACTGTTCTACTGTACACAAGCAGCTGGGTCTTTTAATATTGTGTTTCCCTCTCGCTCCGACTTGTCCCTCCCCCGGGGGACGTGGCTGTCCTCACCGGGCCGTTCGCTCCAGCGTGAGTTTAGCTTACCCGGTGCAGCTACTGCTCCTGTTGGGGGGGGGGGAGCCTCCAGGTGTCGGTGGCTGCAAGTCCCAGCAGAGCCGCCTTCCAGTCTCCCGCGCGGAACCGCACGCTGCCTCGGGTGGCGGGCGTCCCTGGCCGCCCACCCGCCTTAGTCCGCCTCGCCCGCCAGTCCTAGAATGAGCGCGTGGATCTCCGATCGGCCGCTGTTTCTCCGTCTCCATAGGAACGCCCGCGCTGCGTGTTGGCCAATCCGGGCTGGGGGAGGGGGGCGGCATTACGAACCAACCAATGAGAACAGCGCCTGTCTTTCCCCCCCCCCCCCTCCAACCAGCTCACTATCCCAATCAAGTAGAGAGGCGTCTTATCTGGGGCAGACAATGGCGCCACTTATTGGACCAACGCCTCTTTAATAGGAGGGCTGCCCCCCCACCGATCCCCCTGTCCTCAACCGCCTGGTGGAACCAGCAGAAGCCGGAACCCTTGGCGGGCCGGGTGGGGAAAGCGTATTTCCCGCCTGGCACTGCAAGGGGACGAGAAACCCATAACGCAGCACATTACACATGGAATAAAGGCTTCCCTCTACAGTAACACACTCCTAATACGTAGGCCTTTGGTTTCAATTAGCCACAGGCACAGGGAGGTGCAAGGTAACCCGGTACCTCCACCAGACCAGTAGGGGACAAAAGACACGGGGTGCCCAGTGCTACATCAAACTGACAAAACATATATGGTAATAATAAGTATAAAGTTATAAATACTTCAATAATAATAGTCATTACTTGGTTATTTAGTTGAACCCTTTGGCCTGAGCGCCGTAAGAATGCCTACCAAACGTCAAGGTATACCCAAAAATGCAGGTCCTAGCACTAAAACCGTGTACCCTCCCCTTTACCTCTGTGTGAGGGGAAGCGACCACAGTGAGTCCTGTCCATTCAGCAAAATGCCAGAACCTCCCAAGTTAAAAAAGGTGGGGAGGGGGGAGGTGCCACCTAACCTCCATACAACTGTTACAACAGCTGGAGCTGAGTTACACACACGCACCGCTCGCACGCACGCCACTCCCGCTCATGTGTAATTACCTCCTTGACGGGGGGGGGCATTTGGTTATCAATTTCTCTCTAGGATATACTTTTCCGTTCTACATCACGTTACCTCAGGGCAGGGGTCCGCAAACTGGGTGGGGGGAAGATTTTTTTTTGGGGGGGGGGGAGGGAAGACACTTAGCTTAGAGGCCCCACGCTCTTCCCCACAACATTGAAATGAAATGCCGGGGGAACGCTCGAGGCTTCCAAGTTCCCTTACCTTGTCTCCGGCAGCGCGATGTCACATGACGTTGCATAGCAACGTGACATCACTGGACAGAATGTCGGAGACAAAGGGGGGTGGGGTGGGACAAGGTTTGCGCACCCCTGCTTTAGGGACTTGAGCGCACACCTAGAAGACGTCTTTTCCCTTTGCCTTCTGTGAGATGTGGGTGTTATGTGGGGGGGGGGGGGACACAGACAATACTGTCCCAAGTGAGGAGGTGTAGAGTGAGAAGATCAGAGGGCCAAGGATAGAGTCTTGTGTGATCCCAACAGAGAGAGGGAGAGGGAGAGAGGAGAAGGAGACACCAGGGAATGAAACACTGGAGTGGTTGGAGAGGTAGGACATGGTCGAAGAGAGGGCTGCATCACGGAGGCCACTGAAGTGTAGGGTGTCCAGGAGAAGGGCGTGATCAACAGTCTCAAAGCCAGCAGATAGACCAAGAAGTAATGACCCTTAGATGTAGCTGGGAGTAGGTATCTTTTGCTAGTGCTGTCTCCGGGGAGTGTAGAAGGTTGAATCAAACAGCCGTAGGTCAGTGTTTCCCGATCAGGGTTCCGTGAGAGGTTCGAAAGGGTTCCGCGGGCTCTCCCAGAGCAGGGAGAGAGTGCAGGGCGGTTTGGTAGGGGGGCTGGGCAGGTTCCTCCATAAACCACCAGAAAATGTAGAAAAATCATGGTTCTAAATATCAATATCACTATACAAAGATGTCTTATCTTGCTTATGAAAAATGTAATTTAAAAATAAAATAAAAACCATGCCCACAGTAGTGATACTTCCCTCGGAACAGGGCATTGCTGGCTAATAATGCCTTCGCCGTCCAACTGTACCTGCCATTGGCCAGTAATGGCCTGTTCGGGGATTAATCCTTCAATAACTGGCGCTTACTAATCCTTCCTTTCATATGGGATCGTTAAACTACAGTGAATAAAATAAAAAGACGTGTGTATATATATATATATATATATATATATGTACAGTAAGTCCTCGTTTTACAACGCTTCGCTTTACGACGAATGGCTTATCCGACGCTGTCCAATGCATCCCTATGGCCGGTTTTACGACGCCAAAATGGCTTATCCGACGCTCTTACGACGCTTTGCAAAGTTGCAACATTATGTCAATCAGAAAGCTGCAGTCAGAGAAATCATCCAGATCAGTCTGTGTGAGGGTTTAGTGGGGTATTTAGGCCTTTAAACATGTCTAACAGTTTTATTATACAGTTCTGGATTCAATAAATAGAATCTTTACATCATAATGTATGTGTGTGCAGCATAATCTTATTGCTTGAGTAAAATATTTTGTGTATTTTAGCATTAAAAATGCCTTCAGGAATGGAACGTTTCATTTAAACAGTGTTCCTATGGGAAAACGGGTTTCGCTTTACGACGCTTCGCTATCCGACGCCATTTTGAGTAACGCATTGCGTCGGATAACCGAGGACTGCCTGTACAGTGTTCGACAAACCTATACATTTGCTCGCCCCGGGCGAGTGGATTTAACATCGTGGCGAGCTCCTATTGCCCCAAGCAGCACACGTTTGGTACTAGGTGGCGAGTAGATTTTTTTTGTTCGGCGAGTAGATTTTTTGGTGATTTGTCAACCACTGTTTATGTATATATATATATATATTATATACACACACTAGCTTTTCCGCAGCAGAATGTACAGTGAAAGTTTCGTGGTGCTACGTGGTGCTGTTTGTGAGATTTTGATGCTTCTGACATACAAACAAACGGAAAACGGAATCCAACTTAGAATTATAGTGTGTGTATATATAAGAAGAAAAAAAATAGCAGAGGACGGTTTCAAACCATCAACCTTAATGTTCTGGGCCGGGCATGCTAGGTGCTGGTCCACTCTGCTTACACATGAAAGTTCTGGTCCGGAATCCATATTAGTCATAATGTGCAGCACAGCAGCTGACTTGGGGGGGGTTTATCCCCCACAGATACAATTATTTATTTTGTCGCATTTGCTCTTTGGTGATTCCAAGTTTGGTTTCTTTTTTTCCATAGACTGTTCTCTTTAATCGATTTGTTGAATACATTTAATTGGCTTTTATCATTTGATTTACATGGTTTTTTTTGGGGGGGGGCAGAGGGGGGTTTGGGCGTTGGTGTTTACCACAAGCTATAATTGAACACGTTTTAATATACATCCATTTCGCACTCCGTTACTTTCGTCTACATCCTAGATAAAAAGTTAAGGATGTCTGTTTCCTGCCCGGTTACAGGGGGGCAGGATGGTGACATCACATAGGGGTATTAAAAGGAGCTCTGGAAGCGTCCAGACCTCAGTGACCCTGTGAGACCACCTCAACTGTGGTACTGTAAGTAACACAGATCAAGAAGCTTTCTAAAAGGTGCGACAATACACTCAACAAGAGAACTTGGAGTAATCAGGCTCAAGCCTCGGTATCCAATATCACCACTGACATTGAATGTCAGCCAGAAGAGAACCTCCGTCCAGACCCCAGGCTCCTGGAGGACACCAGAGGAGAGGAGTCTCACTGTCCTCGGTGTATGGCGCAACTAAGTGTTTTGTTGTCCCCCAACTAGAAAGGGTGCCTGTGACCTTTCCAAGTAACTCTTTGCAAGTCACTGGATTTGTTGTTGCCCTCCCCCCCACCAATCAGGGGCTGGGTCATATTGTTAACACCTGGGGGGAGGGAGACCACTAACTAGATCAGATAAGATCAGCTCCGCTTTAGTTGGGAGGTCAGAGTTCTTTAGTGGAGGCAACTGGGAAGAAGCTGAGAGTAACTGGGAGAAGCTGCAGTCTGCAGGAAGAAAGAACAGGGGAAATCTCTTTAGGGAGGTCCCTGCACCTAGGTCTATAGGGTAACCCCAGTTTCCCAGTTGTAAGTGTGTGGTGCTGATTTACTGTAAATAGTTGTGGATATTTTTTTTTTTCCAATAAATTTAATTTTGATAAACTCTGCGTTTCTGTCTGGCGAATGGATCCCTGGTGTGATAGTCCTGGTCTCCCGGGACAACTACCATATTTAAAGATGTCAAAAGATGTTAATCTATCCTTCAAGGAGGATGTGCGTGACATTTCATGATAAAGTATCCCTAAATCAGGGGTCCAGGGAAGTGTCACAGGTAGAGTTGCTCTAACGCCAACCCTATGTATATGCACTCCAGGTTACTACCGTAGGGACTGCTAGGGCAGTGTAGGGAGAACAGGTAGATGGGAACCTTGATAGAAGTACACCCCTATACAGTCTTGGAAGGTACCTGGGAGTGTCTCCAGGTCACTGTAGCCAGGGATATCAAGTTCCCCTTAACCGTGGGCATGGGGAGGTGATGAAACCACGTGTGTGCCTCCCTGGGGGAACTATCTGAGTTCTCAGGCAACAAGAAGAATGTATGACGTTTGTCTGGTCTCCATAAAAGCTATATGTCTGTCACAAAGTCCCTGGCGCCCTGTTATATATCAGCTTGCAGTACCAGCCCGGGCGCCAGCACCCGGAGAAAGAAGTAAGAGAGTCTGCACACTAACACCTGCACCTCACCCAGCTGTAACCCGCCTTCATTGAAGCTGGGCAAGGAGGGGTCACATGGGCAGAGAAGGGTGATTCGCTGTGTTGGTCCTTTCTTCCATGTAGTAACAAAGAAGGGAGAGGGAGTAGGCGGGTATAAGACCTTGTATTGGACCGACAAGTAGTTGATGTTACAAGCATTCCAACCTCTCAGGGTCCTTCATCCGGTAACCCTAACCCCAAGAGGTTCGAAAGCTTGTTACATACCTTTCATTGGACCGACAAGCAGTTGATGTTACAAGCATTCCAACCTCTCAGGGTCCTTCACCAGGATCCTTCACCCTGAGCGGTTCGAAAGCTTGTAACATATCGGTCATGATAATATCATGAGATATTCAATATTTTAATCCATCTGGTACTTCACGGGTTAACGTGGTTACAGTTATGACTGTAAAAGAAATTGTTTTAATGTCCTGTTAACCCCTTGGACAGGCCTGTGTTGTGTGGGACTGATGGAATCTAGAGAGACGGGCATTTGTTTTGCCAGAGATGGGATTAAATTAGGGCTCTCCTGACACTCAAGTCACTGTTAAAGGGACTTCCAAAGCATTCCTGGAAGGGTTCTACAGAGCGCGTGGGGGCGTGACTAACCCATACTATCCAAAAGAGACAAAATATGAAGATATCGTAGACCTGACGCCTACTCTGAAGTATACCGGGTAGATATTTGTAAATGTCGCAGTTAAAACAAATCAAATGATGCCAGAACCTTTCATGTTTCGAAGGTGGCAAAGGGATAGATATTCATTTGTCGCTCAAAGTGAGGGGCGGGTCAAAAATGGGTCTCGTTACGTTCAGCAAACGCGACGGAACCTCTTGATTGTGACTCGCGTCTGACATCGTATTATAGCAATCAAGCGATGAAGTCCTTGATGTATCCAGTCAGATTTTAAAACGTCTTTGTAGAGGAGTCAAACAAACAAAAAAGGTCAGCCCCAGCTGATTTCCGACAGGGGTGGGCTCAGGTTACTTCAATGGGACAGGAATGGTACATACCGTACATGCAATGTCTTGTGTATAATGTATAACCCTGCTGTTACGTGTAGCTCACCCCAAACGAGGCGCCACCGCGGGGCCGAGGTAGGGATTGGTACAGAACGCCGACCACAACCACGAGGGCGCGTCTAGAGTGTAGGATAGTCTTGCAGGCCGGGTCAGGGTAGAGGGCAGCACAAACGAGGTACTTGCCGGGTCTAGGAGTGTAGAGTAGCGGATTGTTGGGGTACGTGGCCGGAGTCAGGATTGGAGAGAGTAGCGTAGTCGTAGAGCCAATGCCAGGGTCGGTGCAGGAGAGAGCAGCGTCATCGTATTCCAATGCCAGGGTCAATGCAGGAGAGCAGGGTCATCGTGTTCCAATGCCAGGGTCAGTGCAGGAGAGAGCAGCGTCATCGTGTTCCAATGCCAGGGTCAATGAAGGAGAGAGCAGGGTCATCGTGTTCCAATGCCAGGGTCAGTGCAGGAGAGAGCAGCGTCGCCATGTTCCAATGCCAGGGTCAGTGCAAGAGAGAGCAGGGTCATCGTATTCCAATGCCAGGGTCAGTGCAGGAGAGAGCAGCGTCATCGTGTTCCAATGCCAGGGTCAATGCAGGAGAGCAGGGTCATCGTGTTCCAATGCCAGGGTCAGTGCAGGAGAGAGCAGCGTCATCGTGTTCCAATGCCAGGGTCAATGAAGGAGAGAGCAGGGTCATCGTGTTCCAATGCCAGGGTCAGTGCAGGAGAGAGCAGCGTCGCCGTGTTCCAATGCCAGGGTCGGTGCAGGAGAGAGCAGCGTCGCCGTGTTCCAATGCCAGGGTCAGTGCAGGAGAGAGCAGCGTCGCCGTGTTCCAATGCCAGGGTCAGTGCAGGAGAGAGCAGCGTCATCGTGTTCCAATGCCAGGGTCAGTGCAGGAGAGAGCAGCGTCGCCGTGTTCCAATGCCAGGGTCAGTGCAGGAGAGAGCAGCGTCGCCGTGTTCCAATGCCAGGGTCAGTGCAGGAGAGAGCAGCGTCATCGTGTTCCAATGCCAGGGTCGGTGCAGGAGAGAGCAGCGTCGCCGTGTTACTATGCCAGGGTCAGTGCAGGAGAGAGCAGCGTCGCCGTGTTCCAATGCCAGGGTCAGTGCAGGAGAGAGCAGCGTCGCCGTGTTCCAATGCCAGGGTCAGTGCAGGAGAGAGCAGCGTCGCCGTGTTCCAATGCCAGGGTCAGTGCAGGAGAGAGCAGCGTCATCGTGTTCCAATGCCAGGGTCAGTGCAGGAGAGAGCAGGGTCGCCGTGTTCCAATGCCAGGGTCAGTGCAGGAGAAAGCAGTGTCGCCGTGTTCCAATGCCAGGGTCAGTGCAGGAGAGAGCAGCGTCGCCGTGTTCCAATGCCAGGGTCAGTGCAGGAGAGAGCAGCGTCGCCGTGTTCCAATGCCAGGGTCAGCGCAGGAGAGAGCAGCGTCGCCGTGTTCCAATGCCAGGGTCAGTGCAGGAGAGAGCAGCGTCGCCGTGTTCCAATGCCAGGGTCAGTGCAGGAGAAAGCAGCATCATCGTATTCCAAAGCCAGGGTCAGTGCAGGAGAGAGCAGCGTCGCCGTGTTCCAATGCCAGGGTCGGTGCAGGAGAGAGCAGGGTCATCGTGTTCCAATGCCAGGGTCAGTGCAGGAGAGAGCAGGGTCATCGTGTTCCAATGCCAGGGTCAGTGCAGGAGAGAGCAGGGTCATCGTGTTCCAATGCCAGGGTCGGTGCAGGAGAGAGCAGGGTCATCGTGTTCCAATGCCAGGGTCAGTGCAGGAGAGAGCATGGTCATCGTGTTCCAATGCCAGGGTCAGTGCAGGAGAGAGCAGGGTCATCGTGTTCCAATGCCAGGGTCGGTGCAGGAGAGAGCAGGGTCATCGTGTTCCAATGCCAGGGTCAGTGCAGGAGAGAGCAGTGTCGCCGTGTTCCAATGCCAGGGTCGGTGCAGGAGAGAGCAGCGTCGCCGTGTTCCAATGCCAGGGTCAGTGCAGGAGAGAGCAGCGTCGCCGTGTTCCAATGCCAGGGTCAGTGCAGGAGAGAGCAGCGTCGCCGTGTTCCAATGCCAGGGTCAGTGCAGGAGAGAGCAGCGTCATCGTGTTCCAATGCCAGGGTCAGTGCAGGAGAGAGCAGGGTCATCGTGTTCCAATGCCAGGGTCAGTGCAGGAGAGAGCAGCGTCGCCGTGTTCCAATGCCAGGGTCAGTGCAGGAGAGAGCAGCGTCGCCGTGTTCCAATGCCAGGGTCAGTGCAGGAGAGAGCAGCGTCGCCGTGTTCCAATGCCAGGGTCAGTGCAGGAGAGAGCAGCGTCATCGTGTTCCAATGCCAGGGTCAGTGCAGGAGAGAGCAGCGTCGCCGTGTTCCAATGCCAGGGTCAGTGCTGGAGAGAGCAGGGTCATCGTGTTCCAATGCCAGGGTCAGTGCAGGAGAGAGCAGCGTCGCCGTGTTCCAATGCCAGGGTCAGTGCAGGAGAGAGCAGGGTCATCGTGTTCCAATGCCAGGGTCAGTGCAGGAGAGAGCAGGGTCATCGTGTTCCAATGCCAGGGTCAGTGCAGGAGAGAGCAGGGTCGCCGTGTTCCAATGCCAGGGTCGGTGCAGGAGAGAGCAGCATCACACACAGAAGTTATGCTCGGCGAGGTATGGAAGTGCAGAGAGCATATTTAAAGGACCTCCCGCCAATGGGAGGCATCCAGGAAGTGGGGTTGCGGTCCCTGATAGGCTGCTGGATCGTGCAGGTGCGTCCTATTGCACAGCCAATTGAGACCGCATCAGAGTGTGCGCGCGCACGCCCACCCGCATCACGCTGGCGACCCTGTCGCGCGCCACGACACCCGCTCCAGTACGGGGGGCGAAGACCAGAGGCGGGACCCGCGGGAACAGAGGAGCGCTGAGCACAGCCGCGCCGTCGTCAGGGCGGGGGGCGGACCGACGGGGAGACCGCGCACAAGCGTCAATGCCAGAGGAACGGGAGCGCGCCCTGTGTCCAGAGACAGAAGCACCACCGTTAGGTTACCTCTTTTGAGTGCCACAGGAATCAGACGAGCGAGAAAGCGTTAAGGAGACAGAACCGCCAGAACGGCGAATCCCCCCCCCCCCCCCCTCTAGGCGCAACCTCCGGCCGACACCATGAAGGCTTCTCTGGAAAATTCAAACGGAAGTTCCTGCCCATCCTTGCCGCATGAATCCGCTCACGTGACCGGCCTGTCGCGCTGAGAAATCAGTGTAACTGATTTCTGGCGCATGGACGCGCGCAATGCCTGAAGGCGGTCTGATCGCGCAGCGTGTGGACGCCTGCGCACGGTCTGCGGCAACATGGCCCCAGCCTAATATGTTTGCACGTTATACCTCTCGCTCTGATTGGCTGCTGCTTCCCCATACACACACACCGCCCCCTGAATGACAAACACACTGTAACACAAACACACACACTGTAACACACACACACACACTGTAACACACACACATACTGTAACACACACACATACTGTAACACACACACTGTAACACACACACACACACTGTAACACACACACACACACACACTGTAACACACACACACACACACATACTGTAACATACACACACTGTAACACACACACATACTGTATAGCATATACTTAGTGTGGGGAATAGACCATGCATATTATGTGTGTGTGTGACACACACTGTAACACACACACTGTAATACACAGTGACACACACTGTAACACACATACTGTAACACACAGTGACACATACTGTAACACACACACTGTAATACACAGTGACACACACTGTAACAGACATACTGTAATACACAGTGACACACACTGTAACAGACAGACAAAGACACAGTGACACACACACTGTAACACACACACTGTAATACATAGTGACACACACTGTCACACACATACTGTAATACACAGTGACACACACTTTAACAGACAGACAAAGACACAGTGACACACATACTGTAACACACACACTGTAATACATAGTGGCACACACTGTAACACCCATACTGTAATACTCAGTGACACACACTGTAACACACACACAGTAATACACAGTGACACACACTGTAATACACAGTGACACACACACTGTAAAACCCACACAGTAATAAACAGTGACACACACTGTAACACACATACTGTAACACACACAGTAATACACAGTGACACACACACTGTAATACACTGTGACACACACTGTAACAGACATATTGTAATACACAGTGACACACACTGTAACACACATACGTAACACACACAGTAATACACAGTGACACATACTGTAACACACACACTCTGTAATACACAGTGACACACACTAACACACACAGTAATACACAGTGACACACACTGTAACACACACACAGTAATACACAGTGACACACACTGTAACACACACAGTAATACACAGTGACACATACTGTAACACACACACACTGTAATACACAGTGACACACACTGTAACACACACACTGTAATACACAGTGACACACACTGTAACACACATACTGTAATACACAGTGACACACACTTTAACAGACAGACAAAGACACAGTGACACACATACTGTAACACACACACACACTGTAATACACAGTGACACACACTGTAACACACATACTGTAATACACAGTGACACACACTTTAACAGACAGACAAAGACACAGTGACACACATACTGTAACACACACACTGTAATACATAGTGGCACACACTGTAACACCCATACTGTAATACTCAGTGACACACACTGTAACACACACACAGTAATACACAGTGACACACACTGTAACACACACACTGTAATACACAGTGACACACACACTGTAAAACCCACACAGTAATACACAGTGACACACACTGTAACACACATACTGTAACACACACAGTAATACACAGTGACACACACACTGTAATACACTGTGACACACACTGTAACAGACATATTGTAATACACAGTGACACACACTGTAACACACATACTGTAACACACACAGTAATACACAGTGACACATACTGTAACACACACACTTTGTAATACACAGTGACACACACTAACACACAGTAATACACAGTGACACACACTGTAACACACACACAGTAATACACAGTGACACACACTGTAACACACACAGTAATACACAGTGACACACACTGTAACACACATACTGTAATACACAGTGACACACACTTTAACAGACAGACAAAGACACAGTGACACACATACTGTAACACACACACTGTAATACACAGTGACACACACTGTAACACACATACTGTAATACACAGTGACACACACTGTAACAGACAGACAAAGACACAGTGACACACATACTGTAACACACACACTGTAATACACAGTGACACACACTGTAACACACATACTGTAATACACAGTGACACACACTGTAACAGACAGACAAAGACACAGTGACACACACACTGTAACACACACACTGTAATACATAGTGACACACACTGTAACAGACAGACAAAGACACAGTGACACACATACTATAACACACACACTGTAATACATAGTGACACACACTGTAACACACATACTGTAATACACAGTGACACACACTGTAACACACATACTGTAAAACCCACACAGTAATACACAGTGACACACACTGTAACACACATACTGTGACACACACAGTAATACACAGTGACACACACTGTAACACACACACTGTAATACACAGTGACACACATACTGTAAAACCCACACAGTAATACACAGTGACACACACTGTAACACACATACTGTAACACACACAGTAATACACAGTGACACACAATGTAACACACATACTGTAATACACAGTGACACACACTGTAACAAACATACTGTAATACACAGTGACACACACTGTAACAGACATACTGTAATACACACACAGTAATACACAGTGACACACACTGTAACACACACACACACACACACACACACACACACTGTAATACACAGTGACACACACTGTAACAGACATACTGTAATACACACACAGTAATACACAGTGACACACACTGTAACACACATACTTTAACACACACTGTAATACACAGTGACACACACTGTAACACACACACACACAGTAATACACAGTGACACACACTGTAACACACACAGTAACACATACTGTAACACATACACACACACACACACTGTAATACACAGTGACACACACTGTAACACACACAGTAACACATACTGTAACACACACACACACACACACTGTAATACACGGTGACACACACTGTAACAGACAGACAAAGACACTGTACCACACACACACTGTAATACACAGTGACACACATATTGTAACACACACACTCTAATACACACAGTAATACACAGTGACACATACTGTAACACACACACACTGTAATACACACAGTAATACACAGTGACACACACTGTAACACACACACAGTAATACACAGTGACACACACTGTAACACACACACTGTAATACACAGTGACACACACTGTAACACACACACTGTAATACACAGTGACACACACTGTAACACACACAGTAATACACAGTGACACATACTGTAACACACACACACTGTAATACACAGTGACACACACTGTAACACACACAGTAATACACAGTGACACATACTGTAACACACACATACTGTAATACACAGTGACACACACTGTAACACACACTGTAATACACACACACTGTAATACACACAGTAATACACAGTGACACATACTGTAACACACACACACACACACACACACACTGTAATACACAGTGACACACACTGTAACACACACACACTGTAATACACACACACTGTAATACACACAGTAATACACAGTGACACACACTGTAATACACAGTGACACACACAGTGACACATACTGTAACACACACACACACACTGTAACACACACACTGTAATACACAGTGACACACACTGTAATACACACACACTGTAATACACACAGTAATACACAGTGACACATACTGTAACACACACACACACTGTAATACACACTGTAATACACAATGACACACACTGTAACACACACACACTGTAATACACACACACTGTAATACACAGTGACACATACTGTAACACACACACACTGTAATACACACTGTAATACACAGTGACACACACTGTAATACACACACACTGTAATACACACAGTAATACACAGTGACACACACTGTAACAGACAGACAAAGACACAGTGACACATACTGTAACACACACACTGTAATACACAGTGACACACACTGTAACAGACAGACAAAGACACAGTGACACATACTGTAACACACACACTGTAATACACACAGTAATACACAGTGACACACACTGTAACACACACTGTAATACACAGTGACACACACTAACACACAGTGACACACACTAACACACACAGTAATACACAGTGACACACACTGTAACAGACAGACAAAGACACAGTGACACATACTGTAACACACACACTGTAATACACACAGTAATACACAGTGACAC